>NC_043005.1:37092238-37194738 GCF_006345805.1 Octopus sinensis
ACACACATGCTCATTGATTTTTCTGTATTGCTTTTGATTAAGTAGTGAGTTGGACATAGCTGCTCTTCTTTGTGCTCCTGCTATGATGTGAGTTCATTTAGTATCTCAAATAAAAATTTGTCCAGCCATTCTTTGAAGACCTCCACATCTCTTCATCACAAATTTCTGAGGCTGTTTGGTAAAATGTAGAACAGATGTGGACCCTTGAAACCCAACTGTTACAGTATTAGGTCCTTATTCTAGATGGAAGAAAAAAGGGATCTTTGGTGTTATGCAGTGGCATCCAGTTCAGTGGTTTATATACCTTTCAATTCCAAAGTTGGGAGCTAGACCTTCCAGGATCTTCCATATGAGTGAATATCCCTGCAAATCTTTCACCCCTTCTCTCTAAAGAGTAGAACTTAAGTTATACTCCTCTCTCAGTAGCTCTTCTGTTACACTGAGTCAACCTTTGTGATGTGGTACTGACTTTCCTCAAGTTCCACTACCAGACTGACACTCTGCAGTGACCACAGATCAGAGCAGTAATGCAGATGACTTAGAATGGAAGTTCTTCATAGGAATAGCGTGATATCCTTCTTCCTGGTTCTGAACAATTTTAGAATCCATCTCAAGCACCTGGATATGTTTCCAATATTGAACTGGAGAATACCACCCTTTCTAGATTGAGCATACTGGCTCTCAAACTTAGACCTTTCTCCATCAAATTAACTCCTCTAACTATTGCTAAATCCCACTGTAATAGACCAAAGGGATGTAAATCTTATCTCCTTTCAGTCTATGCTCCTATTCTGTTATCTCCTTTTGTCCCATGCTCCTTTTCTCCCATTCATTTTCATCCTTTCTCACTTTTTCTAAGGGAGCAGCCATGTTGTAATTTGAGTCTGAAAGCTTTCCCTTGTGTTGCTAGTGGTGCTGGTGGTGTTGGTGGTGCTAGTGTTGCTGGTGGTGCTAGTGGTGGTGGTGGTGTTGGTGGTGGTGTTGGTGGTGCTAGTGTTGCTGGTGGTGCTAGTAGTGCTTGTGGTGTTTGTGGTGTTCGTGGTGCAAATGTTGCTGGTGCTGCTAATTGTGTTGGTGCTTCTAATGGTGCTGGTGGTGCAAATGGTGCTAGTGGTGGTGGTGGTGGTGGTGGTGGTGGTGCTATTGGTGCTAAGGTGCTCCTGTTGCTTGTAGTGTTGGTGGTACTGGTGGTGTTGGTGGTGCTAGTACACAACATGCTATACAAGCTTGCCTGGCTACAGTATTGTCATAAGCATTAAACTTACAGTAGTTCAATCTTAAATCCTCTGTAGGTTTCATATATGTATATGTATGTACTATATAGGCTTATTTCTGTTTTTGTCTACCAAATTCACTCACAAATCTTTTACCAGTCAGGGCTGTAGTAGAAGATACCCAACCAAGGTGCCATAGAGTGGAACTGAGACCAAAACATTGTGTTTGGGAAGCAAACTTCTTACCTCACAACCATACCTGCATCGTCTGTGTATAGCAAATAAACATGAAAATATTTTCTTTCTTTCTTAGTTCCCCCTGGGACTAAATATTTGCATAGATGAGTCATGGCTTCTGTTTTCAGCTAGATATAGAAATGATCTACAATTCCTTAGGTTATAGATGCTAAGATTTAGGCTGATTGTTTCTTTGCCATAATTCCCATGGAAATTGTATACTATATCATATTAGTTGTTGCAACAGAAACTCTTTGTCCTCCCTGTTTGGGAATAGCTTCCCATTTTCCTACATCTACAGTTCTCCCATATATTGCTTGTATTGAATAACAGGCTTTTGAAATATAATAAATAATAATTTGGGGAAAAGAAAGCTGGAGGTATTTTCTCTTGAATTTTTATTAATACAGCTGTTGCTCAAGGTGAAGGAGAGAGAGAGCAGATGGGGGAGAGTGGAGAAGAGACAGAGAGAGAAAAAAAATGGGAGAGAAATGAGACAAAAGGCAGGAAAGAGAGAGCATATCCCAAATGGTTCCTTTTTCCATTCTCAGTAAAAATTTTCCTTGGAATGAATAAATGCAAAAAGGAAATGGATTTGGCACAGTTGTAGTATTTTGTGGAAGTCCTTTCTTGGAGTAGTAATACTGCAATCTCAACAAGCCAAACCTATGGCCTAGCATTTACTCTGAATTGCCACTACTTCACTTAGTTATATATATATATATGACAAAGACAATTATTTCATATCTATTTTATCCTCTCCTCTATGACTTATTGAACAGATACTGCCATTATGAAAAGTGATATCAGAAATGCAAGCATTTGTTATTTTATTCTTTTTAGCATATTTGCATGAAATAACTTATTTCTTTCTAAATAAAAATAAAGAAAATACCTTTTACTATATTTGTACTTCTATAATTGTTGCTGTTGCTACAATTATTATAATACAGTAACATGTCTAAAGACTTGAAGATGTGCTCTTAACAGACCATGCTCTAAATCCAGTTTCATTGACTAGTTGGAAAGGTTTCCGTTTGTTATTAACAGCCTCAATAAAGTCATTCCATTACATCTCTCATTCCATTACATTACATCTCTCCTGAGAAATAAAGGAAATATATCACAAGGATGTTAATGATGATTCTGGTGGTATTGAGACAGTTTAGAAGCTTCACCAATCTTATTCAAAGTCTTAGTATTACAAGTTCAAATCATCCTAGCCTTTACTTAGTATTTCTTCCCGCTGGCTTCAATAAAATACTAGTAATGTTTTGTTGGTTCAACTAACCTAGTCGTTTTCAGAAAATTATTGTTTAACCCTGGGTCTGCTTTTATCAAGTATATCTGTAATCAAAATTACTCCAATAATGATCATTTTACTTTGATGTCTAACAGTGATAACCTTGTTCAATGTTCCTGACCCACTTTTTTTTAAAGACAGCAAGATGCAATTTGAAAGAAATTTGGCTGCTGTTGTTAGCAGTTTACATGATCATGTAGAGTCTCCATATTTGCAGTAGATACTAATTTTTTATTATAATTCTGAGCACAATGTTATTGAAAGCTGGCTTTCCTTCCTGAACGGAATGTCTACACTTGGCAAAACTGGGAATGCTACAAAACTTCATTTCCTTTATATGTGACTTCCTCTCTAAATTATAAAATCAATTTTATTCACAATCATCATTGATTTACTCATTATAATCATCATTAATTTAGTCACCATAACCATCATTAATTTATTAGTTTCAAATTTGGGGCAAGAGAAAAGGTCAATTACATTGACCCCAATATTCACCTGATACTTATTTTATCGACTCTGAAAGGATGAAAGTCAGTGTCAACCCCAGAAAATCTGAACTCAGAATGTGAAGATGGACGAAATGCCACTAAGCATTTTGCCTGGTGTACTAATGATTCTGCCAGCTCACTACCTTATAACCATCATTATTGCTACATTAGTTCCCGATTGGTAAATTCTCAATATTTTAAGGTGTACAGAGTTACTTTCACTCTTCTTATTTCATTCTTTGGTACAGGTATGGCTGTATGGTTAAGAGGAGACAAGCATGGTTGCAGGATTAACCCCCCTGATAGACATATATACACCCAGAACCACACTAATAGCTTAGGAGTGAAATTTAGGATTTCTTGGGTTTTCTGTGAATCGATTTTGATAAGACTTTCCCCAGCTACTTTACATATTATGGCAACACCATTTTATGTTTTCATCATTTCAGATTTTTCAGTGTTTGGATGAACCATGCTAATAGCTTTTGAATGAAATTAGCCCATCTAGACATTATTTTTTCAGAAAATGAAGGGTAATGATACACGTTAAGCATACATTGATTATATATTTAACAGAAAACCATAATAATTTTATAACATTTATTGACACCATGAATTATTTAGCCATGATGAACGCCATTTCGACAGATAACTTCTAAAACCCTATTAGTCATGAAATCTGTCAATTTCTTAATAGTAAGGGTGGACTGCCTCTGCTGCAGCTTTGATGGTCGCCCATAAAAAACAGCTTTTGATGTAAATTGGTGTCCATCAGCATAAGCATCTTGTTTAATGATGGATCAAAGATTTTCAAAAGGGTTAAGATCCAGAGATGCTAGCAGCCACACCATCAACCTTTCACCTTGTATGCCATAAAACCCTAGGAATGTTTGCGTAGTCCTAGCAGAGTTGGAGGGAGCATTGTTAAGCATGAATACGACATTCCTCAGAAGTGACAACAGTATGTCATTTAGCCAGGGATCTGAGACCTCCCTCAAGAGATTGCAGTAGGCATCTGCGGTCACTTTAACCTCTTCAGACACCCTAGCTGGGCCAACAAGACTGTCTCCAATGATACTAGCCCACAACATGACTCTTCTACCCTGTTGTTGACATCATAAACGTTGGTGACGCTCATCTCCAAAATGCACCCAACCATTTGCCCAACTGTCAGGTTTGCCAAGGGTTGCCTTGGTTTCGTCAGTGAACTGAACACAGCTCATATCAAACAACATGTATTTTTGGGCTCATTGAAGCCTCAAACTCCTGCAAGGAGACATTTTCACATGGAAGCCATGGTCCTGAGGATGTGATTTCTGGTGTTTTTTCAGTGCATGAGGAAGTCCAAGGATGGTGAAAATGGCTTTGTTTTATTGTCCAGGTTTCCCACATAACTTGCAGCCAATATCCCTTAAATCCCTAGCTGTCACAGTCTTGGAGGTCTCACAATCAGATCATATCTTTACAGTTTTCTGTTAAATTTATACTCAATGTGTGCTTAATATGTATTATTACCCTTTATTTTCTGAAAACAAATGTCTAGATGGGCTATTTTCATTCAAAAGCTATTAGTGTAGTTGACCCAAAAACTGAAGAATCTAAAATAAAAATGAAAGGATGTTACACAGAATAATGAAGACATAACAATGGTGTTGCATAGTTTGCAAACCAGCTGGGATAAGTTTTATCAAAATCGATTCACAGAAAACCAAGGAATCCTAAATTTGATTCCTAAGCTATTAGTATGGTTCTGGGTGTCCACTACACATTCTTTATTTTCACTCCTTGTTCCTTTCTGTGGAAGAGCATAAGCTCGAAACGTTAAAGACTTTTTCACTTCCCGAGCATATATACTAATACATCTGTTTATTGTCTACACCACCTGTATTCGTCTTTTGTTTTTTTTAGTGAATTCTTCCCCAATATATATATATATATTGCATATCTGTATAGGAATTGTTTATGTGCATAATTGTTTGAATACCATTGATGAATGAAATGTTACTTAGCAATCCAAGTTCAATTCAAAAGTAAACTTGTTCACTGGCTCATTCCTTCCACCTTGTGATTTCCAACCATAGTAAATAGCAAGAGGAGGAATAATTACACCCAGATTACACTCCTTCAACATAATACAGAGTGTGACAAAAATACGCACCACCACCTTTTACCATTCTTGATAGAAATTTCAATAGTGAAAACAAGATGTGCACTGATGCAAATATAATGGTAACAGAAAAAAAAAACAGATGAAACGTTAGCTGCATGAATATATCACATTAGCACCTGCATAACTTCATTAACATCACACCAATGACTGTGTAAAATATGGAAGATTTTTCAGTAGCGTCCTGAGCGTTGAGGCAAAATATTCAATAGGTATGCGTGTGTGAGTGTATCCATGCTGTAACATTGTTGGCATTAGGAAGGGTATCCAGCCATAAAAACCATGCCAAAGCAGACATTGGAGCTCAATGCAGTCCTTTGACATATTGGCTTCTGTTAAACCATCCAATCTATGTCAGTTTGGAACATGGATATTAAATGACGATGAGTCTGCGGTACTTACATTTTCCATATATTTATGATTTACTATCATATTTGGTCTGAAAGATACAGTGATTATTCGATCAATAATTGTTTCCATTTTTTTTTAATGAATAAATCTAGAATTTTCCATCTTTCATCTTTTATTAGTTTCAGTCATTAGACTGCTGCCATGCTGGGGCACCTCCTTGAGGAATCTTAGTTGAACTAATCAACCTCAGTACTTATTTTCTTTCTAAGCCTGGTACTTATTCTATTAGTCTCTTTTGCCTGAATCACTAAGTTATAGGGACATATGTACCCAACACCAATTGTCAAGTGGTGGTCACACACACACACGCACACACACAAAATACTCAGTTTTGATGCTTATTTTTTAATTTAGATTTTTAGGCTATTTCCTCTTGGTCACATCTACATCACGATATGGAGATTAGAAGCCGACATTATTCTGAATAATTCTAAACCCTTGTTTTTATACATTTTCTCAAATCCATTTGGTAAAATATTCTATAATTTCAAAAGTTGAGATCATTGAAAATATACAATTTTTTTCATTGTCCCTCACAATGATATTGTAGTAGTTTGTTTTAGTTATTCTTTAGAAACACAGATATGTCTCGTTTATATGGTTTCTATTGTTATAAATGTTTCTACCATCTGTTTTTCTGTACTAAATTTTTCACAGGTGAAACTTTTCTACATACATGCATTTATAAGAGGAAGGTGAAGGGTGTGGAAGTAGATGTGAATGTGAGATGAAATGGATGGCAAGTGGAGGGTGTGGTAGAAGTGTATGTGTGTATGGGTATGTGTATGAGCTGTTCTTAGGAGAGAAGTGAGAGAAGAACACATGAAAATATGAAGAAAGAAAAATTACACTACAACACTAAGACAACAAAAGAAGTTCTGTTTTTATTTCTGTGAGAGAAGAAAATAAGGGGAGCACACAGGAGGATAAAAATGAAGGTGATAGAAGTAGGTGCACATGCCAGAATGTAGAACATGAAGTATTTAAGTGGAAGGTAGGGAAAACGAAAAGTATATATATATGTGTGTTATTTATTTTACATCCATTTCTCCAATGCTAGCATTCATTAGATGAATTCATATTATTGAAGCATAATTTTTACAGCAACATGCTCTTTCTATCATCAACACTTGTTTCTCAATTGAGAGATTTGTTTTTATCCCACGTATCTTTGAAAGTATAGCACTAACAGATGATTTATTGGCAGGGAACGACAATGACCTTCAACGTTTGTAGCTCAAAAGATTTTTAGGCAAATACAGAACATTAACATTTCAGCAAGCACACACACACACACACACACACCATCATCATTTAACGCCCACTTTTCCATGTTTGCATGGGTCAAATAGAATTTGTTGATACAGATTTTGTTGCGTATTAGTGCATATGATGGGCTTCTCTCATTTCTGTTTACCAAATTCACTCACAAAGCCTGGGGCTATAGTAGAAGACACTTCACAAAGTTATCAGAAGCAAGCTTCTTTCACAATGGACTCTATACATTTTTCCTGTCTCTCTTCCATTTTATTTCCAACTCCATCCTTAATAAACATAGACTTAATGCTCAACAAACTCCACCTTATAGACTTAATACCTTTCTCATTGAGTCCTGGAGTCAACCTTAGACTCCCATTGCTAGTTCTCTCCACATTTACAAACAATTTTAGAATCAACATAGTTTTGGGAAACATTTAGCTTCTCTTCTCATCTTGCTTTCAATGTTGTCCCACAAGTCAGTTTTGTTTGGTTTTCCTGCTAACAGAAAACAAGTGAAAGACTACTGATGCAATGAATTTAAATGAAGACAAATATTTTATTACAGGAGATGTGAGATTACAGGATATTACATCAGCTTCAGCTAAATATAGAATACCAGACAACACAACATCACTGCTATGCATCTGTCCATCTGGTAGTTAAACCTTTAGCTTTTCAACCGATCATGTCCAGCCAAGATGTTCTACGTGTTTTATGTTCATTCTGGCCAGATCTGCCCTCTTATATCTACCCTGCAATGTTAGTTTAAAACTAAACAATCATATTATTGAAATCTTAAAGCTATGAAATAATGCATAATTAATTCAAAACAATGTGAATAAACAAGCAGTAATCTGAAGGCTAAAGAGTTCAGCCCTCTCCACTGCTACAGCAATGTAACATATGACTCCACTTGTCCTTGAGCCACATTGCAGGTTCACCCTCTTAGAGAGCAATAATTTTTAGTAAGAATTAGTACAGGTTAGAACTAACAATTTTGCTCTCTTTGTATAAGACAGTCACTTTGGTACTAATGGCATGATAAAATGGACCTAGTATATTCTGTAAATTGGTTGATGGTAAGAAAACCTGCTAAAATTGGACTGTTTGAATGAGATGTGGACTTCAGAAGCTGCATCATTGGTTACCTTTCTGGGAAGGTAGTAACTCTGCACAAGAGTTGCTAGGAAGCTGCAGGGACTCTTTCAGTCTTCTGCATGTGAGACAACCCTTCTGACATCAGTGAAAGGATAAAATATACCTCGTCTATACTGCGAAATATATGCAGCACCAAAGTTTATTGATTTTCTCTCATCAACTGCTTGGAAGATGGCATGTACTGTTGTGAAGAAAATGTCCAATGTATGCCAGCATGGAAAATAAGCATAAAATGATGTTGTTGATGATAATGATGATAGCGACAACAATGATAAAGATAATAACAATGATGATAAAAATGACACCAATAAAATGTTAATTACTTGTAGGGACACGGTATTTCGTTATGCAACCATAGTATACTGCAAAGTATATTAAACGTTTTACAAGTCAATACTGTGTCTTACTGCATTAGCAGTGCTATTAAATTGCATTTTAAGGTTATATCACAATACAGTATATCAAATGCTTTATAAGTCATTACTGTGTCCTACAGTTACTACAAATAAAATGATCCAGTTCTATATTTAAGAGATGAGGAATTATGTACATTATTTACATTCGACGAATATTTCTCCTCATCCTGTTTGTTGTTAACACAATGTTTCAGCTGATATACCTTCTAGCCTTCTTCAGGTTTCTTGGGGGAATTTCGAACCTGGGTTCTCATTCCTAAGGTATTCTTCGATGTTGTTATTATATTATTATTATTATTATTATTATTGTTCTGGTCACTGCTTGGAATCGAACTCGGAATCTTGGGGTTAGTAGCCTGCACTCTTAACCGCTACGCCATATGCCATGACAATGATAACAGTGATGATGATGATGCAATGATGATACAGTGATGAGGAACAATAACAATGATGATGATGATGATGACGATGACGATGATGATGATGATGATGATGATGATGATGATATCAATGACAACGATGATGATTATAATGCAATGTAAATGATAAAATGATGATAACAATGACAAGAACAATGACAATGTCGATGACAATGGCTACCATCTTGAACAGATTTCTATATTCATTAATCATTGAAATTAGACATATTGAACTTATATACCTAATTGATCCTTTTTTTCTTCATCATTCAGCACTACTCCTTGCCAACATCCCCCACCCATATTCCCCAAATGCTGCTGCTCATTGCTTGTTTCATTGCTTTCTAAACAGTTCTTCATTGTCCAGATTCAGGAAACCTTTCAGTTTTTCTCTCTTTTAATCATGGGTTTTGGTGTCATCAACAGATTTTTCATGGTTGGTCTATCAATTAATTGATTTCATGCACCATCTCCCAAGTATCCTGTTGCATTAATTTCTCATTTCCTTCTTTTACAATCATTTGTTTTCTCATCTTCCATTCCTCTATTGTTAGAATGAGAATACAATGTAAATAGAAAATATTATTTATTTACATTTTTTTTTTCCGTAATTTTTACATCATAAGTATTGATTAAGTAATATTTCTGGTTCGTTTTTGTAATTTAAAAATTTTTTTTGTTTTATTGTAAAAATGTTTTTGTAAGAGCTGACTGTGGAGATTTTAATAATTTTCTTACTTTGATAATAATTTTATAATTTTCTTCCTCCTTCTCGTCTTTACTTTATATATATATATATATATATTATACACACACATACATATGTGTATATATATATATGTGTGTGTTGTATATATATATATATATACACACACACACTCACACATACACAATTAGGTCTATACATATATATAAGCATACAGGCACATATAAGCATACAGGCACACACGCATATATACACACACAGAGTCTGGCACAGTCGGAGATTTTCAATAATAAATTCTAAATTCTACCATTAATTTTTTTTGTCTATTTTTTTTATAGTCTTGTTAATTCACTTATCTTTGTCAAACTATCTTATTATTGGCATAGCAATATATTAATGCACTTTGTTTTGTTTGTTTGTTTGTTTGTTTGTTTGGTTTTATAGATTATTAATTATGTTTTGAGTACTAATATAATTTCTATGTTTTTCACTTTTCATCTTTATTGCAAATATGTGACTGATATATATATGTGTGTGTGTGTGTGTGTGTGTGTGTGTGTGTGTGTGTGTGTATGTGTGTTTATGCTTTCTTTTTCTCTAAATCTTGAAGTTCCTTTTTCACAATCCAACTACATAAGAATGTTTTTGTAATTAGTCATCTTTATGGCTGTGTAGTTAAAATGCTTGCTTTGCATCCATATGGTTTCAGGTTCAGTCCCATAGTGTGACACTGGGCAAGTGTTTTCTGCATTAGTCCAAGACTGACCAATGCCCTGTAAGGAAATGTAGTAGATGGAAACTATTTGGAAGTTCATTGTGTATACATCATATCATCAACATTATTTAATGTCCATTTATCATGTTGGCAAAGGCTGGACGGTCTGACAGGAGCTGGCATGGCCAGGAGTCAAACCAGACTCCATTGTCAATTCTGACATGGTTTCTATGGATGAATGCCCTTCCCAAATGCCAACCACTTTACAGAGTGTACTGAGTGCTTTTTCTGTGGCACCAGCACTAGTATCAATTCTGCTGTGGTGGGTGGGTTTTCTTGAGTTACAGCAATGTACCAGATATCTCAGTTCTCAGTCATTTCCTTCATAAGGCATATATATATATATATATATATATATATATATGCACACACACATCATCATCATCATCATCATCATCGTTGTCTGTTTTCCATGCTAGCATGGGTTGGACGGTTCAACCGAGGTCTGGGAAGCTAGGAGGCTGCACCAGGCTCCAGTCTGATCTGGCAGTGTTTCTACCACTGGATGCCCTTCCTAACACCAACCCCTCCGTGATTGTAGTGAGTGATTTTTATGTGCCACCGGCACAGGTGCCAGGGGAGGCTGGCAACGGCCATGATCGGATGGTGCTTTTTACGTACCACCGGCACGGAAGCCAGTCAAGGTGGTGCTGGCATCGACCATGTTTGGATGGTGCTTTTTATGTGCCACTGGCACGGGTATCACAACTACAATTGCCATTTGATTTATATATATATATATCGGCGGGGAGGAGGGAATGTGTGTGTGTTTGTGTTTGTTCCCACCAGTGTTTAGCAATTGGTATTGTTTTGCTTCATGCCCATAGCATAGCAGTTCAGCTGAAGGGCCTAATAAAATAAGTACCAGTCTTTTATATAAATACTGGTATCAATTTGTACGACTAAACTCTTCAAAGTGATGCCCCAGCATGGCCACAGTCCAATACTTGTAACTAGTAAAAGATAAATGACACACACATTGGTGTGTGCATGCCTCTCTTTCTTTATCCATACCACTGGGATTGGCATGAACATTAGAACTTCTAATTTCTCACTTTCTTTAAGTTCTAATTATCCTCTATCATCTCCATACCAATAGTTGCATCATTAGTTTTGCATTTGTTTTGCTTTTTAAGTTGAGACAGAGAAATTACATAAATCTATTTATTGCACCTCATCTGCTCCATATATATATATATATATACACACACACACACATTCATATGATATATAGAAATAATAAATTTACAACTAAATCAGTTAAAATGTTTGATCAAACAAACTTTTCTTCTTAGCATATCTCTTCCCTTTCTATTTTCTACTTTTTGATTACTTTACCTTATGGCACAATCAGCTAACATGACTCCAGTATCATACATCTCTTTTGAGTTGAAGACCCCCCCAGCAGGAAGATTCTTTGGCTGGAATAACTTTGCACCTCCTCTACAGCAAGACACCTGTTCCTGTTGCTTTATAAGACTTTAGCTTCTCAATACCTGGCACAAAGACATTTCTTACAATACTGTCTCCCCATTCTGCTGAAAAGATCTCGTGCTGAGAAATGCAGGTAACCCCTCTTATGCTGATGCTATCAAAAAGTACACAGCACACTCTGTTAAGTGGTTGACATTAGAAAGAACATCCAGCAATAGAAACCATGCCAACACAGGTACTGTATTGGCATGGTTTCTATTGCTCCAACCCATACCAGTAAGGAATATGGACATCAAATGAGAATGAGGATGATGATGATGATAATGACAAACACCTAGTTTATCCCATGCATTGATAATTGCTAAACATTATACATCTCTCATTCATGTTTAGTATGAAGAATCACAGGATTGAGAAACAGAACAAGACAAATATAAAAACAGTATATTATGATTGGTATCATACTTTCTTTATAAATAGTCCTAAAAATTTGATATGAAAGTGATGAAAATAGAAATGCATTAGTTATATACCCTCAGTCCATATCCATATATATATATGTATGCATGACCAACAGATACTTTTCAAGCAATTGCTTTCTTAACTCACTTGCGTTCACACAGTATAACTGTCAAGTTCATTTTTCACATACAGCTAATCATACTGTATTTGATACTTTCCAATTACTTAAGGTTTTCTACATTCAATGTCCATAGTTTGTTGTTCTCCAGCACCACAGTTCATATGCACAGAACATATATGCAATATTTCATATCAAGAGAGAATATAATAGCTATTTTTATTTATTTATTTTGGTATTGTTATTTGTTTTTCTCTTTATGCTGGACTTACTCTAGGCAATTCAGAAAACTTTTGCTTGTCTTGATCTCCTTAGCTGAATGTACTTTACAATCAAATTATTTGTAATAGAAACAGCATCCAACTGTAAATAAATCTGCTCCATATATATATATACATTCATATGAATATATAGAAATAATAAATAAAAATAACAATAATAAAATCCTACTGCAGTAGTGAAATGGATGTAAAATAGTTGTATTTTGTTTTATGATTGACAAATGTTATGTTTTATCCTACTGAAAAATCCATATGTATTTATACAAGGAACTTTTTCATATATAAGCGATATTTGGCTACAAAGCAAATGTTTAGAACAAGCTAAAACACAAAAAATAAAACAATCCATGAAACCAAGTGAAGCAACAAAATGTTTAAAATACACAGAAAAAAAAAATAAAAAGGAAAAAATTGATAGCCCCCTTTGTCCAGAGGTTAATTTACACAAATTCCACATGTCAGGTTTGCTCCAAGAGAATATGATATTTAATCAAAACCTACAAGAACTTGTATATACTATGTTCTTCAGTTTTGCTTATTCTCCTCAATGACCTTAAAATCATTTAATACTAAACAATTGGAAAGGTGCCAAGCCGTGTTGTCTTGGTAAATGATCTCTCTTTCATGGGTGATTCACTTAAAAATTTTTCCATTTCGTTCACTTTTGCTTATTTTCACAAAAAAATATATTTATAAATAGAGATCCTACTCTTTCTTATGAAAGTGTGTGGACTAAGGGTTAGGGTGTTCAACTCATGATTACAAAATGCTTGCTGCTTTGCTGGATGGGGTTGGTGTTCATCCCAGGTTAGTGGTCCCAGAGACATCATCATGTGTAGAGCCAATCAAGTCCACCTATGCTCTCCAATGCCGGTATTCCCATGCCAGCCTCTCTGCATCCTCCAAGGTGACATTAAGAGTATGGGTTCAATTCCTGCACCAAGCAATGCATTGTGTCCTCATGCAAATCTTTTCATTTCATGTTGCTCCATGACTACATCAACAACTACTGATATGTGGTACACTAAGCACCTGTATAGACAATGTTGATTTGATGGAGGGAATGAGCTTATGTGCAGTGCAAACTTCTGATCACTGTAAACGAATCATCAGTGCAGGTTGTTCAACAAATAGTTGCAGAACTCTGATCCATTCCTCTCCCCTCTTCTCTTGGAGATCATCATCATTTAATTCCATTTTCCATGCTGGCACTAGTTGGATGTTTTAAAAGGAGCTGTCAGCTTCAGTATGGTTTCAACAACCAAATGTTTTTCCTAGTGCCAACCACTCCACAGAATGTACTGGCAACTTTTTTTTTACATGGTACCACCAACAGTGAGGTCACCACATAACTTACAAGTCATAGACTCTTCATCTGAGAAGGGGAGTGGTATTGAGGGAGGTAGCTTTGTGCCAGGTGATGAGAGGTTGAAGTATAATACAGTGATAGAAACAGGGAGTCTTAAAGTAGAAGAGATACATGACTATTCTTGTAAGAGATAGAAAAGCTGGAGGTGAATGTGTGACAAATACATAGGCTTTCAGTTTGTGTTCATAAGTTATGTTCCATAGTATTTCTATTTATCTATGTACAAGTATGTTTGTGTGGTTAAGAAGTTTGCATCACAATCACATGCTTTCAGGTTCAGTCCCACTGTGCAACACATTGGAGAAGTGTTGTCTAGTGTAGCTCCAGACCAACCAATGCCATGTGCAGAAATCTGATAGACAGACACTCCAAGAAGCCCAATATATGTATGTGTGTGTTTATGTATATGTATGTGTGCAAATCCTCATCATCATCATCATCATCTAACATCCATTGTCCATGGGTTGATGGTTTGATCAGAGCTGGCAAGCTGGGGAGTGGGACCAGACTCCAGTCTGATTAGGCATAGTTTCTATGGCTGGATGCCCTTCCTAATGCCAAATGTATATGAAAATTTATATCCTACATTATCACTGCTTGAGAGAAGTGGTACTATTCTTGACAGGTCGCATTGAGCTTTAAAGGACCTGTGGATTTAAGGAATTCTTTACTTGAAAAAGCAAGTTAAAGCTTGGTGGCAGAAAAAAGCATCTGCATCCAAACCCATGCTAATATGGAAAAATACTAGCATTTGAAGTGATTACTACTGTCAAGCCATAGTGTGTTCTTGACAATCTGATTGTGAGACCAAATTTCAATTTCTATGTGGAATTAGTACCATTCATTTTTGTCACTAATGACTCTGGGCAAAGCATATGTATTGCAATTTATCAATTTTTTCAAAGATAACTATAATGCTGAAACCATAATGGTATCCATTTGGCAGCTGATGATGGGTTTATGGTTGAGGTTCTTGTTGTCTGTAAACCTTTTATATCTTGAGGTTTCATTGTTCTAAATCATCTTTCATTGTCATAGGATTGAACTTGTTAAAGAATTCTTGATTTGTTGCTTTATGATGGTTTTGTTGTTTGTATTATAACACATTTTGATATTGCATGATTGTCCTTCTTTGGGAGTCTAACCATGGCTAGATTAATAATTATTTAAAGGTTTCTAGTTTGGAGATATTCTGTGGCATATACTAGTGATATTCTACATTTGCATATACAGTGTAAATGTTGTGCATATCATAATCTTTACAGTACTTTAAACAGCATTTCAAACAAAGGGAGTGCTTGTATACATGCATATATGAATGTGTGCATACGTGTGCATGTATGTATCTGTGTGTATATATGTATCTGGGTACGTGTGTATGATATAGAACAATGTTTTCTGTAAATCAAGTTTATCACTAGTCTTTTCTAGTTTAACCACTTTCTTTGTCATTGATGCCCTAAGGAGTAAGAATAAGCATTTACAATCTTTGCTCTCACTATAGTTTTCTCTCCAAATATGAGAGGTCAGAAATAATAGTTTGTGCATATTAACAGTTACATGGAATATATGATTGTTAGTTCAGCTTTATAGATAGTAATGTAAATATGTTAGCAAAAAGAATGATGCAGATAATTATGCAAACATGTTAGCAAAGAGATATATTGCTCTTTATCTTCACATGCAAGCAAGCAGATACATACACATGCACACATATGCATGTGCACAAGCAAACACACACACACATTTAATTTTTTATATACCCAGGCTTAGTCCCCAGTTTTTAGGAGGGGATAGCCACAACAATGCACACACCAGTCATTCCAATCATTTCCCAGCTCAAACCGGCAATCCCTGTTCTATACTTGGGTCAAGGCATAGAATGCAACCCCAATATCAGCAGCAGTAGCCGACAGCATATGCTGGTTTACCTCTGTCACATCATGCTAGTTCCAGACCCCGTTGAGCAACATCAAATTCACTCATCTACCCACAAACACTCTCCAAGCTTTCCTATCATTTATAAACTTTCTTGCAGTAGTAGGTAAAAGCAGTATAAGCTTAGGATAGATGACAAAGAATGGATGAGAACATAAACTTATTACAGGATGTACACTTATGACATCATGTGCATGTTAAGTATGAATATGGTTATTGTGTAAGCTAAACTGTCTTGAAACAGCTGTTGAGATAAGATTTTACATAATTTTTCTGTTCAGTTTACTTTTCATTTCTATTTATTCTGTAACCAGTATTTTGTGCTCCATGTAAATATATCTCAAGCCTTCCTGTGTTTATCTTCTTTTCTATATGCACACATATGCATACACACATACAAATATATATATATATATTTATATCACGTGACCGACCAGACCATCAGATGTTGCTACACATCACTGGTCACAATGTGTTCGCATTGTTTTAGCCTTCGAATGACGCCACCCCGCTGGCTAAGTGAGCAGGCCAATAGAAGAAAGAGTGAGAGAAAGTTGTGGTGAAAGAGTACAGCAGGGATCACCACCCCTTGCTGGAGCCTTGTGGAGCTTTTAGGTGTTTTCGCTCAATAAACACTCACAATGCCCGGTCTGAGAATCGAAACCGCAATCCTATGACTGCGAGTCCGCTGCCCTAACCACTGGGCCATTGTACCTCTCTATATATATATATTATATATATATATATATATATATATTATATATATATATATATATATATATATATATATATATATATATATATATATATAATATATATATATATATATAATATATATATATATATATATATATATTATATATATATAATATATATATATATATATATATATATATATATATATATATACACACATGCCAATATTCGCACATACACACATACATATATACATACATACATAGATACAAGTGAATGGACAAAAGAAAGAAAAAGGCACTCAATACTTGTAGTATGAGTTACAGGTATTATTATTTAAAACAGTTTGATTTGATTCCATGTGACTCAAGATTTCTTACAGAAACCTGACTGGATGACCAATTTTCCAGTAGCCATCTTAGACTTCCTATACTTCTTCATTCAGTAAACTGAGCCTGAACAAGCTAAGCTTCTGTAAGAAGCCTACGAAACTATAATTCACATGCAGCCAAATCAAACTGTTTTAAATAACAGTATATATATATATATATATATATATATATATATACATATGTATGATGTGGTAAAGACCCCCATAAGTCATGAATGATCATGAGCTTGCACTTATAAAGTTCCCCTCCAAAGCACAAGTCCAGGCAAGGTTGTTTATGGAAGGCAAACAATTGCCTATGCATACCAGCCTCCCCTCTCCACACCACTGATCGTTATCCAAGGGAAAGGTAAAGGCTGATACAGCTTAACACCAGTATCATTGCAACTCATTTCTACAGCTGAGTGAACTGGAGCAATGTGAAATAAAGTGCCTTGCTCTAGAACACAACACACAAACTGGTCCTGGAACTGAATTTACTACCTCATCATTGTGAGCCTGATGCTTTAACCACTGAGCCATGTGCCTTCAATGAGCTTCTTTCAGTTGCCATCTACCAAACTGATTGGCAAGGTTTTGATCAGAGTTATAGTAGAAGATACTAACTCAATGTGCCACATAGTTATGCAACAAACCCTTTAACCACACAGCCATCCTGTACCTAATAAAACAATCCACAAACATAAGACACACTCTATATAGAAAATATCCAATAAAATAAACAGCCACCAACAGGCTAATACCTAACAGAAGAACACAACTTGCATTACACACACAACACAAAAAAAGACTGCAATCAGATCTCATAAAAACAAACTGATGCAATACAATACCAGAAAGAATTTGCACTCCCCTAATAACAAAAAAAGAACACAGTGCTGTACATACCCACAACAACACAGAGGTGCAGCAGGGTGTAACAGGTAATGCAGTAGAAATTTGCCTGAAACTACCAAATATTGAATAATAATAATAATAATAATAATCATTTCTGCTATTGGCACAAATAATGGAATTTGAGTGGGGGGGGGTAGTCGATTACATTGACCTCAATGCTCAACTGGTACTTATTTTACTGACCCCCGAAAGGATGAAAGGCAATGTCAACCTCAGAAGAATTTGAAGTCAAAACATAAAAACGGTCGAAATACTACAAAGCAGTTTGCTCAGTGTGCTAACGATTCTTCCAGCTCACCACCATAATGATAATAATAATATTAATAATAATAATAATAATAATAATAATAATAATAATAATAATAATAATAATAATAATAATAAGCACTTATGTTTGTGCACAATTATTCCAAGAGTAAAACTGTACATTTTCTGCAGGGTAAACCACGATACTCCCAAAAGTATCAGAGCATTACCATTCCATTCTTAAATTAAGCATACAAATTGATTTACATCATATGACCTTCTATTCTTGCTTTATACACCAAATCAAGTTGGGATATCTTGCTAGCAAGGCATTAACAGTTATTTGCATAGCTCTCAGCTGATTCTCTATGAATTTATGTGATATATTCGTGATAAAGTAAATGCTTTCTGTTGTCGATAGACATCTTTATATTAGATTTGGATCTGTAAAGGAGCAATAATCCTGTAATGTAATGGGCAGCAGGCTTCACTAAACAGCAAATGACATGGCTTTGTATGTACTTTTTTTTTTTTGCTCAATCCCTTAAAGAAAATCCATTGTTATTTCTTATGTTTAAATCATTGTTTATACATACATACTGGCATGTGTGTGTATGTGGATATATATATATATATATATATATATATATACATATATGCAGTTATGTATGCTTGTGTGCATGCATAAATGCATGAGTATATACAGATATGTGTCTTTTGATATCTAAGTGCAAAGAAACGACACTTGTTTCTATATATATATGATGATGTGTATCTATTTGTGTATGTGCTTATGTGTGTATGTATTTATATATATATATATATATATATATATGTATGTATGTATATATATATATATATATATATATATATATATATAGATATATATATATATATATATATAATATATATATATATAGATAGATAGATAGATAGATAGATAGATAGATAGATAGATAGATATTTGATGATCTGTAGTTGTGTGTGTGTGTGTGTTAGTGTGTGAAATGATGATGCATAGTTGTATACCTTGTGTAGCCCCAGCAAAGACAAATTGAACAACATAACTTTCCTTGTATATAAGAAGGCTGAACGGTCATGGCTGGAACGCATCTGATTATAGAGTAGATCAATGAATGTTAACCTGGGGCTAAACAAAAATAGCAGCATAATTAATCTTTAGCTGTAAATCAAAGTTACTTCTTCGCTACATCATAGAATAACTCTGTTGCATGACAGACACTTGTTCAATCCTAGCCAGGCCAAACTTTACCAGTGGAAAACTATTCTCTTGTCAAGGAACAAGATAGCAAAATGGCGGAGTTGTTAGAGTTTGGGACAAGGTACATTGTGTTATATATGTTTTATAATTATACCAATTGTTCTCAACAGGGCAGAAACCTAGATAATGTAGAGGGAAATGGAAAAGAATATAGATGCCTTTGTGACATAGGTCTTTTGTAGATTGAGCAGAATAAGTTGGATAGAAAGGTTATCAAATACTGCATTATTTGAAAAACTGGAAGTCCAAAGACACCTATTATCATAGTTTATACCAGGAGTCATTTTCCATAACCATCCTGACAGTGAGTGTGGAGGGAAGAGAGCAAGAGGCAGTCAAAGATGTTTGCAGACTGATGACACTAAAGAATGGACTGGAAACAAAAACCTGGCTAATTGTATGTATACAGCACAATACAAAGGTATCAGGAGTGTTTTAGCAAGCTGACCCCTGGATACAGGAAGAATACCTGGCTGATGGACAAGATTCCTTGCATTCTCGGTTTAAATCCTGCCAAGGCTAACTTTGCCTCCTACTCTTCTGAGTGGATGAGAAGAATTGGTAGAGTGTCTGGTTGGGCACCTTATAGTATTTTTCCTGACTCTGTGTTCTGAGTTCAAATCCATCCATGGCCAACTTGGTTGGTAGAATTAATCCATCATCTAGTTTAACACCACAGCTTGATCCTAGGGCAACATTTGGTTGAATCCCACCAAAAGTACTCAAGGATCAGGTTTCCAGTTTCAGGAGACCTTCCTCTCTTTATAACTAATCATAGAGGTTATAATGAGACATAAGAATTGGTCTGTGCTCGTGACTGATGAAAAACTCACTCATCATCATCAGCATCATTTAGTGTTTATTTTCTATAATGGCATAAGTTGGACAGTTTGACAGGAGGGAGTTGTCAAGGCTGGGAGCTGTAGGAGGCTCAAATATCTGTTTTGGCATGGTTTCTACAGCTTGCTTCCCTTCCTAATGCCAACCACTTTACAGATTTATTGAGCGCTTTTTACATAGCACCAGCACCAACAGAGTCACTAAGTACCTTACAAATATGGGGCGGGGGAGTTGACGGGGCAGAGAAGATGGGGTGGGAGTGGGAGTGGGAAAAGGGCAGAACCCCTCATGAACAAGCATTACCACGATGGATTTAGGATATCAACTCTGCTGTGGTGGGCAGTTCTTGAGTACAGCAAGGTGTCAGATATCTCAGTCCTTTGTCATCTCCTTTGTGAAGTTCAGCATCTCAAGATTAGCCTTCAATACTTGATGCCATTTCTTCCTGGGTTTCCCTCTTCCTCAAGTTCCACTCACTTTAAGCAGTCAGCACTTCTTTGCACAACTGTCCTTATCCATACATTTCACATGACCAAACCAGTGCAGTCTTCTTTCTCACACACTTCATTTAATTCCTCTTATGTCCAACTTTTCTTGCAATACACTAACACTCTGTCACACATGTACACTAACATTGCACATTGAGTAGAGCATACTAGCTTAATTCCTCTCTAGTCTACACATCATATCCTCTATATTACTGATCTATGTCTCACTACCATGTAGCATTGCTGTTCATACATATGCACCACACAACCTTCCTTTAATGATATTTTCTTAATCATCATGTGTGGCAGCAAACACAAATGATACATATATGAATTGTCAATTATGAATACTCAGGGATATTAACCAATGTCTGTTTCATGAAAGAGAACCAAAGACAATGTTATTATCCTTCAAAAGAAAGAGGGTAAAATAGGTATACATGTCTGTATTCATAGATGTGTGTGTGTGTTGTTCATACATATGCACCACACAACCTTCCTTTAGTAATATTTTCTTGATCAGCAAACACAGATGATACATATATGAGGTAAAGTTAATTAGAGAATACTGAGGGGGAGATTAATCTATGTGTCTTCTACAATAGAGAACCAAAGGTAAAAGGTAGTGCTTCTTTTGAGAAGAGAGTAAAAGTTGGAAAAGGATATATATCTGCATATATATTTATATATATATATAGATAGATAGATAGATAGATAGATAGATAGATAGATAGATGTGTGTGTGTATATAAAAGCATATATGTGTCTGTCGGGGGGTGTATATATATATATATATATATATAAAGTTAATCCAAACAAGAAAGCACAAAAAAACAACAACGCGAGGACATGGAACAAATATAGTATTATTGGACGCTCAGAAAAGAAGGAAAGAAGGAGGGTTTAAGGTTTCGAGTGGAGCTCTTTGTCGGAAACATAGGAGAAGGAAAGATCCAGAGAAGGGAAGACAAAGGAAAAAAATCACCAACGGTACACACGAGGTCACATCTTGAAAGACATATATATATATATATACTAGCACTATGACCCGGCAACGTCGAGTCATAGTGCTAGTGCATGCATATACAGCTGCATGCATGTGCACATACATGCGAGTACTGTCCAAATCTCCGACTAATCTCATACAGCTAGCTGGCATTGAATTGGCATATCAAGTTTCGTGCATTTTGATTGGGCTTTGGATAGAAAATTCACAAAAAAGTTACTTCTGTTGATTTTTTAATGGCTTTGCGGGGTGACTGGGGAAATGTAGAGATGTGCGCGACCACCCTTGGACGATTTTGAATGACCATAGAAAGTGCAAGCCCTCTAACT
Organism: Octopus sinensis; assembly: GCF_006345805.1. Taxonomy (NCBI): domain Eukaryota; kingdom Metazoa; phylum Mollusca; class Cephalopoda; order Octopoda; family Octopodidae; genus Octopus; species Octopus sinensis. The sequence goes on from NC_043005.1 coordinate 37,114,573, forward strand.
GAAAAATTGGGGATTTTTATAAAGGATATACACACACACAGACATACATTTTGCCATTTATATATATAATATATATATATATATATAAAGTTAATCCAAACAAGAAAGCACAAAAAAACAACAACGCGAGGACATGGAACAAATATAGTATTATTGGACGCTCAGAAAAGAAGGAAAGAAGGAGGGTTTAAGGTTCGAGCGGAGCTCTTTGTTGGAAACATAGGAGAAGGAAAGATCCAGAGAAGGGAAGACAAAGGAAAAAAAATCACCAACGGTACACACGAGGTCACATTTTGAAAGACATATATATATATATATATATATATACTAGCACTATGACCCGGCAACGCCGAGTCATAGTGCTAGTGCATGCATATACAGCTGCGTGCATGTGCACATACATGCGAGTACTGTCCAAATCTCCGACTAATCTCATACAGCTAGCTGGCATTGAATTGGCATATCAAGTTTCGTGCATTTTGATTGGGCTTTGGATAGAAAATTCACAAAAAAGTTACTTCTGTTGATTTTTTAATGGCTTTGCGGGGTGACTGGGGAAATGTAGAGATGTGCGCGACCACCCTTGGACGATTTTGAATGACCATAGAAAGTGCAAGCCCTCTAACTGAAAAATTGGGGATTTTTATAAAGGATATACACACACACAGACATACATTTTGCCATTTATATATATAAATATATATATATGCACAGCCTTGGTTTTTTATCTCATTACACAAGAAATTCTTATATACACAAGCTGACATAGAACCAACGTTGAACCCTTTATTCGCAAAATTACCGAATCTGGAACTTAACTATGGCCTGTCTATAGCACTTATTCAGCATTACCTGACACCTTTGGGTGTCAATGACACCATTATCTCTCATAACCTCAACTATATCATCATCATCATCGTTTAGTGTCCGCTTTCTATGATAGCATGGGTTGGACGGTTCTACTGGGGTCTGTGAAGCCAGAAGGCTTCATCAGGCCCAGTCAAATCTGGCAGTGTTTCTACGGCTGGATGCCCTTCCTAACGCCAACCACTCCGTGAGTGTAGTGGGTGCTTTTTACGTGCCACCCGCACAGGTGCCAGACAGAGCTGGCAAACGGCCACGAACGGATGGTGTTTTTTATGTGCCACCGGCATGAGGGCCAGGCGAGGCTGGCAACGGACACGAACGGATGGTGCTTTTTACGTGCCACCGGCACGAGGCCAGTCGGGGTGGCGCTGGCAACGGTCACGAAATGGAAGGTTCTCTTACATGCCACCGGCACTGGTAACACATCTGCAATTTCCATTGATCGATTTCGATTCTGATCCTCACTTGCCTCAACAGGTCTTCACAAGTAGATTTTCGACATGCCACCGGCACTGGTAACACATCTGCAATTTCCATTGTGTGTATATACATATGCACACACACGCATACACACGTGGAGCAAAAATAGAGAAACAGCAGCAAAAACATATATTTATAAAGACCAAAGAAAGACTTTCGTTTCTAATAAATGGAAGAAGTTTTGTGGATTGTGCTGCTGTTTATAATCATAATTGTAACATCTGTTGTGTCAAAGAATATAAATAAACTCATTAGATGAAGGCTGTCAGCGACATTGGTCTTGTTTTTTGTTATCATGGATGTAGGGAGATATATGTATGCATGTGTGTGTGTGTGTGTTAGTGCATTGGTGTGTGTCGACACATGAGTGTTTATTTCCATTTGTTTATTTAATCACACACAGACATGTGCACAAGCATGCTTACACACAGATGTTCAGTCAGTTCTCTTGTATATATAATACACATACATGCATATACATATATCACTGTATACAACTCTGTGATTACACACATTCACTAACACACACACACATTCATATATAACTTGTGATTATACATACATATACACATACCTATGTACACACACACTCACACCATTGAATTGAAAGTAGCCAATTAGAAGAAAAGATATTGCTTTAAAATATAAGAAAATAAAATAATGAAGTTAATGGATCATTAATAAAAATTTGCTGATGAAGAAGATATAATGTGGATCAAATGATTGGATTACTAAGCAGGTTGTGTGAATCATGACATCATTAGGGGGAAATGAATAGGAAATGATAGAAGCACATTCAATGTCATGGACAATGAAAAGAAAATATGGAAATGTCACTTCAAGATGTTGTTTTTAAATGAGGAGAATGTATAAGAAATAGAGAGAGAGAAAAGGGTTCTAACCTAAGTAAGCCCAACAAAAGGATTTGATACTGAAGTTGGCAGCTATATGGTATTTAGGATGGGCACTGAGATATCTAGTGAAGGTTACATAATAATCACTTGTATAGACAGACAAGTAGTACATGGAAATGACATATCAAGTGACTCTTATATCAGTATCATTGCCAACAAGATCGAAAGTGATGTCCTAAGATAAAGTTTCTCAAACTAGGGTATGAATACACTTAAAGATATACAAAAAAAAAAATTACAAATTGTGCCAGATTTGTAAAAAAAAAAAGCACCAGAATTTTGAAGTAATACAATCAACTATTTATCAAACACCCAGATTTAGTAAATGGTATTTATTTTTAAAAAATTGTCAAATATGTTGTTTGGAAATCTTAACTTCCTTATAATAATTAATAATGGAATATAGAATATACTTTGTTTTATGATATTTGGAAAACGGTATTCATTGCTGTCTGTTTTATGGTATCCAAATATTTTACACTTTATTGTTCACAAGGGGTACATCAACACTATTCTTATACTGTATATGACTATGAAATGACTATGAACATGTGTTGACAACCAGTGTTGGTTTGTTTTACTTAGTGTAACTTAGTGGAGAATATGTTTCTGTAGAATTGTTTCTCTATCTTGTATATTTTCAATCTTTTCCATGAATATTTAAGATATATTTCAGCATTTTCACTGCTAACACATTTTCAAACAAATAATCAACTGGGAAATATGTTTTGTTAGATTATTTCACCATTTCTTATGAAATGGTTCTTATGAAAGTTTAAAATTACTTCAATAACTTGTTTTGCTCTTTCTTTTAAATGTTTAAGAAAAGAAATGTGATCTAGATGATTGGATTACATCCTTTCTCAAGAGAAATAACATTGCTGCTTCTTCTATCTGTCTTTATACTCTGACAAATTAATAAAATCCTATAATGGAGATCGCATTTAGTGCAAAAAGAAAACAATCTTGTATTTAAGACAAAAACAAATAAAATTGGCTTGCTGCATTCATTCAACGAACCTGGGTTGGAAATAAGAAATGGTATATTATAATGATTGCCATGAAAAAGACAAATACCACTTCAGATATGCTAACAATAGAAGCTTCTGATTGGATAAAATTCGAAGACTTATAACTTTTTAATTAGTAATTTCTTATGGAAATTAGTATGATTTTTATCATCAGCATACAAAACTGAATCAGTGAAGAAAACTTGAAAAATTTCTGTGTGATTTGATCAAATTTCTATATTATTTCGGTATTTCATGTACAATTTTAAAAAGTAACTTAAAATGGAAATGTAAAAAAGAGGTTATTTATGTGACAATTGTTATACTGTTAGTTGAGGGAACTTTAGTTGCTATGACCAAAACACAGATGCATGTAGGTTATGTCGGTTTAAAGCTATACAGTAAAAACGGAAATGTGTTAGTAAAAAATGAAACTGCAAGAAAGTGAAATTGTCATTGCTATCTAAATTTTAAATAATGCAGAAAATAATCTGCATCACAATTTCCTTTTTTAAAGAACCCATCATGCATTACGCAATGCAATGTTGTATTCCGAAAGGAAGTCAGCCAGGTTCTGACTTTTTGCAAATGTAAACCATGATCAGGTTTCAGCTTAGCGATGAAATCAATTTAATATTGCTAATAGTTTAGAAGAGAATGTCATCAACGACGTAACTTTCCATTTCCCCTCTTTTATAAGTTTGAATTGCCATCGTCGTCTGAAAATCATTTTATTCAAATACGTTGAAAATAGTTTCTTGACAAACTTCCAAGATACACGGTTACAAGCATATATAATCTATTTTTATTGCTTTTTTATTAAGATTTTTCTATTTTCAATCACTTCTAATTTTCTCTCAACTCTTCAAAAATAATCTACTAGAATTAATTAAAAATTATAAAAGAGAATTTAACGTAATCTACTGCAGCTAAAATAAGTACCTTGAACTAGTAAGCTAAGTTGATGTTCATATGAAGCTATCTCATTTTGGTCGCTCAGACAAGCAAGCTAAGAGTTTCATCATCATAATTAAACTCTTTTATTTACATAGTGTTTACACACTTAACAGAATATTAATAAATATTCTGACTACGTCATATACATACATACACATACTTAAGAAAAATACAAAGCTTTGAACATAAGATTTAATCTGATGTAGTTGAAAGGACATGAAATACGTATGTGTACAAATTGTAGTGTGTATGTATATGTATATATATATATGTTGATTTGCTTACAAAAAATTGAAGAATACTATCAGTTGCTCCGAAAGAAGTCAGTACAAAATGACGCAAATGAATCAATAGTGGCAAAATCTGAAATAACATAGATCTTGACAATGTACTGTTTATTTTCACGAATCTTTAAAGAGAAAGCACCATTGTTATTATGTAAGTGTTTAAACTAATCATTAAAATGTTATAACTGACTAAGGTAGAGAGTAAGATTAAAGTGTGGCAGATTATTTCTGTTATATGAATTAAAATGTAATTTTTTGCCTGGTGTAATATACGTACATAGCTTGGACTACTGGTAACCCCTATCACCCATCCCCATATCATACATCTTACTTATTACTTATCGTTCAGGCCTTCCTCTGTTATGTCTATCACTTATGCTTCTTACTCTGTAAAAAGGCTGGCTAACAAGCAGAAACATGGGGTTGTGAAGTCACTTTAATCATATCGAGCAGAGGACTACCTCTTGAGTGCTGGTGTTGTGAAATTTCACTTAAAGTGTAAGATGGTGAGGATCCTTTTAGTCTTGTTGAGGACATAACACCTTACTAATGCTTTCCTTCAAAAGAAGCGCCCAGTACATTCTATAAAGTGATTGCTGTTAGAAAGGATATCTAGCCATAGAAACCAAGCAAAAACCAAAAGAAAATGCATGGTAATGGAGGTGCCTGATCTGTTGAAGTGATCAGAAACCCATAAATATGCATTGATTCCAACTGTGCTGTTCCACTTATTCCATGCCAGTATGAAAAGAGGGTCTAAACAAAAACAGTGCTGGTGTGAATGATGGCGATGAAGTTGATGATGATGATGAGGATGATGCTGGTTGAATGAATAATGACGATGAATATGATGTTGCTGCAGATAGAAATAAAACTACCTCCATAAAAAAAAAATGCTGTTAAAAGTGAGTACAGGTAACTCCTGCCAACTGTATTGAGTGCCACCTTCTTTCATTCATATAGTTGTATGGTTCCATTTCAAAGCAGAAACAACCAATTTGCTAAGTTCTATTGTTTTTGTGTGTCTCTCATATTTTGAATCACTGTTTCACTGGTTTAAATCTGAAACTGAAGCCATGCTGGGCACTGTCATTAAAATACGATGCCAATGGTTTTCTCTGGAGACCATTGTTAAGCAATATTGTTTAAAAATTATGCTGCCACTGATGAAGCATATCAATGTTGCTTGTGGGTGAATAAATTGCAATTATCTCTAATTCTTTTCTAATTACATGATCTTTTCCTCTAGAAATAATGTGGATACCAGTAATATCTTACAGGCATTTATCAATAACAAAAGTAGGTATCATAGATGCTTTATAAAAGAGATTTAAATTTTGATCTCTCAAGAAACAAGTTTGTTCAGGTATAGGAGATATATTTCAAGTGTTTATATTGGAAATGGTGGAGGAGCATGGTTTAGTGGTTAGGGTGTTGCATTCATGATCATAAGATTGTGGTTTTGATTTCTGGACTGAGTGATGTGTTATGTTCTTGAGCAAAGCACTTCATTTCATGTTGCTCCAGTCGATTCAGCAGGCAAAAAATGAGTAATCCTGCAATGAACCAGCATCCCATCGATAGAGGTATCAATACATCATAGAATCCAAGAGACCGGCCTTATGAGCCTATCGCTCAGAAAGGACCTTTGAATCTTTATATATATAATGAAAACAGGACAAGGTAGAAAATGCTAACAATAATTTTATCATGAAGAACATTTTAGTACCAGTTTCAGGCTTTGTGACTTTTGCATCTTAGAGTAAAGCACAAAAAACAATTAAATTATGGTAACATTAAATGAAATGTTTTTTAAACTATTTCCATACTTTTCAATGTACCTTACAACTCAACATACACAAACTCAGACATCTCAAACTAAAGAAGGATTTACAATCCAAAACCCTACCATACATCTCCACACACAACCCCCTTAACAATGAAGCCTTTGACACCATTTTCCAGAACATTTCTCTACTAAAAAGGGACCACAGATTGAATTTAATCCACCATCATAAAGAGCAAAAGACAATCCAAGTCTATGGAAACTCTCCTAACACAAGCCCAAGTACACTTGGCAAGAACACTGAAGCCATCAGTAAAAGAATGCGGAAGACCTAACTGTGGTATAGGCATCAGCCTAATTGATGGATCAGAGTTCTCTTTGAAACAGGGTCAATGTTTTACAGTGTAAAACAACTTCACATGTGCTTTGGAAAACCTAATATATGTATTAACTTCCTCGGGGTGTCAAGAGCAATACATAGGCCAACCCAAAAACTATGTCAAAGGATGGCACTACATAGATCCCAGATAAAAATTCAGGAATACAGAAAAGTAGCATTCAGTGAACATATCGACATTTGCACCAATAACAAACAACCCAGCTTCAGGATTTTTCCCCTCTATAAATTCAGGGATGATGCAACCTCTAATCAGCACATTAGCAAAGCGTCATATTTTATTGCAAAATATAAACCCCTTTTGAATGCCTTCACCACAAATGACACTACTACAAGAGCCTTAGAATAATACTCACACAAATATTAAAAATTATATATTCAGAACAGAACAATTCCAATCACTACTACTATAACCACAACAGGTCACTTTTAGGACACTTGACCATTTAAGAGCATTCCACCAGCAACTTACTACTGTCATGCTACTCATGTATTTTCTTCTTCTTCTTCTTCTTCTTCTCCTTCGTTGGCTATTGCTGCTTAAACAATCAAAACCAAGAACCCACATCTCTCATATTAAATATTCCTTCAGATCTGCTGCTACTACCGACCTACCAAACCTTCACAAAAGTAAAAGAGAGAGAGAGAGAAAGAGAGACTAAAAAAAAAGGAAAATATCCCATGTATTGGAAAATATGGAAATATTTTTAAAAGCATTTGATTTAATTTTTCTACAATTTAATTGTTTTTCAAGTTTTACTCTAAGATAAAAAAAAGTCGCAAAGACTGAAACTGGTACTAAAATGTTCTTCATGATAAAAATTATTTTAGCATTTTCTACCTTGTCCAAGTTTCCTTATACCTACAAATTTGTGTGTTACTTTTCAACCTTCTACTCACACACACACACACACACACATATATCACTATATAAATGATATATGTATATACATACATACATACATACATATATATATATATATATATATATTTATATATATATATATATATATATATATATAATATATATATATTATATATATATATATATTATATATGTATGTATATATATGTATATATATATATGTATGTATATATTTATATATATATATATATATATATATATATATATATATACATATATATATATATATATCAAGTTCACAATCATGAGGTAGTGAATTCAATTCTTGGACCAGGCTGTGTGAGTACGTTGCTCCAGTTCACTCAGCTGTAGAAATAAATTGCGACATCATTGTTGCTAAGCTGTATTGGCCTTTGTCTTTCCCTTGGATAATATCAGTGACAAGGAGATGGGAAGCTAGTATGCATGGGCAACTGCTGGTTTTCTATAAACAACCTTGCCCAGACTTGTGCCTCAGAGGGTAACTTTCTAGGTACAATCCCATGGTCATTCATGATCGAAAGAGATCTTTACCCTTTACTATTATTTATTGAAATTAGCAATAGTTCAAATAAGCTACATGATGTCTAACCATCTAGCAGTAATATACTGTCCCACATACACTTCATACATTAGAACTGAGAAATGAATATATTCAGTAAATAAAATTTACTACATTCTCCTTGATCATCAGTATAAAAGCAATTAGATTCTGGAATTTCTTTTCATTTATAACAACATGGTTATAATTCTTTTTTCATTGTTCAGATTAATGAAATTAATTGAATATGTTTGAAACACTTGTTCAGTTATATTTCTAAACTCTCCAGGTTTCTTGTAGTTCTTTTCTCAAAGAATTTAACATATTTTTGATTGAAACTTAATTTATTTAATAAAGAGCAGAGTTTTTTTTTCTCTCTCTGTTCTCTATGCTGAAGATCTTGCCACATGATATTGTTTGCTTGTTGACTGCATGTAAATGATAACACCCTACAGAATGTCCTGTGTTGGTCTTTGGATGAAGAATAAAAACAATAATTTGTACATACTAATAGGGATAAATTCTAAGGCCTACGACAAAATTGAACTGTGACTAGTCCATCACATTTGGGGAAATATCATGCTAAATTCATTATGGAAAATCTATACCTTTGAACTGCACAGCTGGAGAATGGAGTTGTTAAATCAACTGTTTTGGCATTCTGAAGTTACCACCAAAACTTTCACCTTTTATAAAACTCGTTAGAAGGATCTGGAATGTCAAATCATGGTTCGATGCTGATTGGTCAGTTAATCAGCCGACCCTCAACATGGCATTCAGACCGCTGTCCAGTTTTATTTTGCATTTTGAAGCATAAACAAATACATAGACATGACAAGTAAATAAACATCTTTATAATCATTAAAATTTATTTAAATCTGAAATTATACATTCAAATTATTTATTAATTGTTATAATGTGATTATTTAATATTTAGTAAACATGCCCTATGTATTTTTCAAAGCAAGGACCCTATTAGGTATGTTACTGATCAGATGATGAATATTCTCTTGTGGGATTTCTTGCCAAGTTTCATATGGCAATCTCAAAAGATCTGGCTTTGAAGATGTTTACTTGTTCTTTTTATGAAGTGTCCTGTCCATTATGTCCCAGACCAGAGACGTTCAATAGGCTTCATATCTGGTGACTGGCTTGGCCATGTAAGCTTTTTAATGCTATTCTCATCCAACAAATCTTGGGTCATTTTAGTTGTGTGACAAGGAGTCCCATCTTCCATAAATAGTCTTCTTTAATCATTTCACCACTGGAGAAGATTGGAAGGAGTCCTTTCTGCAAAGAGGACACATATTCATTTGAGTTTATGTTTTCCTCACACTCCACTAGCTCTGATCAACCATTGCTCCAAATTGTTCCCCAGACCATCAAAGAATAGCTGCAATGTTTTCATATCAAATTCTTGATCACAGAGTCTCCAGATCCACACTCGACCACTGTCAGGAAATACAGCAAATCTGGACACATCAGAGAATGTGACAGTGTCTCAAAATGCTAATGGCCTCTCCACCATCTAACTGGCCCAATCTCTTCTCCACTTGATGCTGGCTGGTCAAAGAAGTGGCATCCTTCTTGCTGCTCTACCATGGTAACCAAGTTTGTGGAGATACCTGATAGCTGTTCTGGGACTGACATCAACTTGTTCTGTTATGTCAGAGGCCTTGCAATGAGGATTATTCTCCACACTTCTTTTAACAAAGAGAAGAGTCCTGTCAGAGGACCCTGGTTGAACTGGGTGAGGTGATGTAGACTCCCTCTCCGGTGAATTGCATAATCACTATTAATTATAGAAAGTGGGATCCCAAGGTTTTCTGCGATTTTACGCTATGTCCGCCTTCAGAATGACCCACAATGTGGCCTCTTTGAAATTCAGACAGTTCCAAGGCTTCTTTTGTAGGTGTCATGATTAAACAATCACATATAGAACCTAAAACATAAAAATGTCAATTAATAAAAGAAATATAAACTGCTACAAGTTAGAATAAACATAAAACTATGTTTTATGGGGTGTTTATTTACTTCTGTCAAGTCTGTATATGCAAACATTTTTATAAGATGTGATAGCATTCTAAATGCTGAAACTTCACCCTAAGTTGTTTTCAAACCTGCTATCATTTTCCAGTAATACTAGTTGTATGCAAGCATCTTTAAAAGTTGATATAATTTCTCCTTGGTTCTGAGAAGCAATAGACAGGGATGAAATTTTCAACATGTTTCAGGTTCATCAAAAGTAACAATGTTAAGCTTTCTTTGGTTGCTTGTTCAATACATATTGAAAAGAAATCATTAAAAGTAATATACTACATGATTCAGTCATTAGACTGTGGCAATGCTAGGGCATCGCCCTGGAAACATTTTAGTCGAATGAATCGACTCCTGTACTTGTTTATATTTAAGTTTGGTACGGTTCTATTGGTCTCTTTTGCTGAACTACTATGTTACGGGGACATAGACACACCGACACTGGTTGTCAAGCAGTGATGTGGGGACAGACACAAAGACACATACACCTGTGTGTGTGTGTGTGTGTGTGATGGGCTTCTTTCAGTTACCATTTACTAAATCCACTCTGAAGGCTTTGGTCACCCCAAGGCTGTAGTAAAAGACACTTACCCAAAGTGTCATACAGTGAGACTGAACCCAGAACCATGTGGTTGGAAAGCAAGTTTCTTACCACACAGCCATGCCTGCACCCATGATTTGAATTTTTATTTATGTAGTTGAGCTTGAACCATGCAATGAGATGTGTATCTTGGTTACGTCAAGATTCTCTTGGATAGAAAACCTGCCATTTTCAAAATTGGACTCTTAGTGAACTGAAACAGGAATGGTAAGTCTATAAACTCTGAGACATGTTATGCATCTTACATTGAAACAACCTCTATATGGCTTCAGGAGATGAGACATATACACAGGTCAGTCAAGATATAATTTCATCATGTTCAAGTAATTGATTTTTCTGTTCGCTGGTTGTGATCTATTCCTATTTCAATAGAAGTACAGTCATGACTTCAGCAGACATATTTAAAATATATTTTATATTTTGAAAAGAAAAAAATATTTTTGTACAACCATTTACTTCATCAATGCCACTTCTCAGAAGTCATTTGTAAAGAATTTTGTTCCTATCAGATTTTCCAAAAAGAAGTGAGATTATTAACATCACATGGTCCTTATCATGAATTTTGTCACAAGATTCAACAATGAAATGTCTTCATTAGGAATTTCGGCAGGTATAAGTCTGTTGCTGACATTTGCATTTCTAATTTTGGCTCCTTCTCAAAAAATAATCAACATGTGGCAGTATGGAAGACCTCTCTTTCAAAAATTCCATTACACAGACGTGAGCTACTGGCACATCAAATACATGTTGGTCCTTTGTATCATTTAAATCTCACTGTTTCACTTTGCTACAGATTAATAATTATTTTAAGGCTTCTTGTATATCTTGGGTCTGTTAAAAAATTCTGCATTATCATATTCACCATTAATGTTGTAATATCTTGGAAAAAAAAAAAAAACGGTGCATACTTCACCGACTTCCTTCAGATGAGGAATGCAGTATAGTTGGAACTCCTGGACCTAGGTTTCTTATGCACCAAAATGTCTATTAGATCCCTATACTCTGACTTGAAAATAAAATTGATTGTTCCAAATGAGAGATGCAAGCATGCTAGTGTGGTATGAAGTTTTCCCAACCACAATACTTTTGATTCATTCACAGGCGCAATCTCAAGAATTTTCCGATGGAGGGGACACGAGATCAAAAGGGAATACAATTCCCGGAGAAAAGGGCGTAATAATATTATTTAGAAGGGTGTTCTTCTTTTCTTGAGGGGGCACGAACCCCTCAGCCCCTCCTCTTTGGGTCCGACCCTGAATCCCATTGCATAACACTTTGAGCAAGTATCTTCAATATCTTTAGGCCGACCAAAGACTGGTCGGTGGATTTGGTAGATGGAACCTGAAAGAAGCCTGTCATAAATACAGATGTATATATGTGCGTGCGCGTGCCTTAGTTCTTCCTTCTCTGAACGTACGATCTCCGACCACAACATACATTTTTCTTCTTCGATAAAGCAAACCTATGATTAAAAGTATTTCAGTCGTATGAGTCTCATCTTTATTTCTTGCGTAGTGTATATATTGTTTAAAGATTAGGTTGTTATTTCTAATTTCTCAGTGATCACGTACAATTTCATTTATTGGTTTGTTTGTATGTCGTCTGCATTTGCTGAACGATCTGTCGCTAATGTCCTATTTCATTTCCCTATTAAATCAATTAAATGTCATGGATTTCTGTTAAATACCTGTGTATTTATTTTAATATCTACATCCCCTAATATGTACACGCAGGAAAGTTCCATTTAATACATTTGGAACCCGTGAAAAAATATGTATTTTTAAAAAATACACAAGATATTATATATTGAGAAACTGATATGCGTTTAACATATATATAGAACAATTATTTTTAAACGTATCGCCTTAAAAAATATGCGTTTTAACCATTTATTTGAATTCATCACCTCATCTCCTATATTCATAATCCTTATGCTACAACAGGGCTTCCATACGTGATTTAAGCGAAATGTTTTCTTTAAGCGACCTTAAGCTTTTCTCTTTTGGGAATGTTTGAAGTTGAATAATTTAGAAGCAGAAGCTTTTCTTGTAATTGGTTTGCTAAACGGATGAATAACTTCGGTGCAATGATATTTTCTCGGAAAATTTCCAGTTGTATACCCTCCAAATGCTTACAAAATTGGAAGAATATTACCGCAGATATCCAGAAGTGTCTGGAAAGTCATTTGAAACGTTGAAGAATTCAGTCTTACGGCTGTCGTCTGATAAAAACAATGTTCATAAAGATAGAAATAAAAATCACACATATTTACCAAACAAGTTTATTCAAGTGAGAACTAACAGATTTAGCGATTTCTTAATACAACCAGAGTCTAAAATTTTCTGTCTTTGTCCAAATAATCAACAAAACCTATACTTCATAAAAATGTGTTTCCCACACTTGGGAAAAAAAAGTAATCTTTTGTTTTTCTTTTGATTTGTAATCTTTATTTTACTGCCTTGGATATTTGTTGACACCCTGAATATTATATGTCCAGAAAAGATTTTATCACTTTTTAACGCCATAAGAATATCGTGGGACATATATATATAAGCAAGTCACAATAAATGGCTCCAGAAAGTGTGTTTTCAAGTCAACATTTTATTTTCCGTTAATTTACTCAGTCAGAAAAGCTGTTAAATTTACTCAAATCTGAATAATTTAGGAGTAGATTTTTCTCTATTAAACACCAGTCTGGTTGACATAAAGATGAACTTATATATAAAACATAGATAAATGTCGTGTCTGTCGTCTAATTTCGTGTTTGAGAGAGTGAGTAAAAGAGATATGACAATTGCATGTCTGCTGTTACCGTCTCCAAAAATGTGTGAGAAAGCGAAATAGAATGACGGTAAATGTGAACGTATAGTTTAGTTAAGCTATACACAAAAACAACCAATACAAGAGTGTGGCGGTGTATTATTTAATGTTGCTTCTTTCAGCCAGACAGTGTCAAGGAGATCACGATCGACCAGCTGAAGTCTCAGTTTCCTTTCAGGCCTAACTGGAAGTTCCGTTTTTTTTTTTCATGCTCACAAGCTAGTAGACTCTACAGTCCTTGTGCAGTGCTCTACAAACGTGTGTGATTGAGACTAGTTTTCTTATACCCATTTCTTTATTGCCCACAAGGGGCTAAACATAGAGGGGACAGACAAAGAGATTAAGTCGATTATATCGACCCCAGTGTGTAACTGGTACTTAATTTATCGACCCCGAAAGGATGAAAGGCAAAGTGGGTGCGCAAACACAAGCATAAATACGCACACAAATTCTCTCTCTTTCTCTCTCTCTCTCTCCTTCTCTCTCTCTCTCTCTTTCTTTCTCTCTCTCTCTCTCTCTCTCTCTGTCTGCATATTTATATATAATATATATGTATGTGATGGGCTTCCACACAGTTTCTAGTTACTAAATTCACTCACAAGGCATTGGTCAGCATGGATCTATAATAGAAGTCAATTTCTCTAAGTGTCATGCATTGGAACTGAGCCGAAGACTATATGATTGCAACATGAATTTCTTAACCACACAGCTTTACTTGTGCTTATATACTTTTCAACTCTGGAACTTCTATGTGGTCATTTACTTTGCTAGAAATAGCAGAAAAATCTCCATCAAATCACATCTTACCAATATGAAAAGGAAAAGCACATCAGGTAATTTGGTCCACAATACACTCTGTCTAACAGAAAAGATGAGATGAACACTTTTGTGCTGGCCTGACCTGGAGCTAGAAAGCAAAAATAAATACCTAAGATGGATGTTCAGTTATATTATTGCACATAGTAATGGATGATATACATTCTTCTTCATAGTATTGTTGTCTTACTCAGAGAAAAAAGAATTATTCCATTCTTCTTAGTCTTCTATTATGATTCCATTCACTCCAAGGATTCTTTCATAGAATGTTTCTCGGAAGCTATTATATGTCTGATATTTGTTAAAGAAATTGAGATGATGTTTCATATATGTGTGAATTGACTAGACTGATGCTTTATTTCCTAAAGTTTAAAAAAGAAAAATTTAATCAAAAATGGAAAACTGTTCATTGCCAAGATAAAGAAATTGGATTAAGATTATAAAATGGAAGCAGCATTTATTTTATTTAAAAAATTTTTTTCCCCCTATTCAGAAGAAGAAATGTGTTAAATGCTGTACATCTTTTTTCTTCTGGTTAGGCTTTTAACTATTGGAAGTTCTATATTCTAAATGGAACTGTCTCGGATTCTTATGATCACAGTGTAAATTTCTCAAATATTTCTCAATATTCTGTCCTCTGTGTTTTTAAACTAGTTGAAATAAATGGTATTTTTTTTAAAAACTTATTCATTTTCTAACCTCACACCCATAAAAGACACACTAAGTGCATAAGATATAAAGGATAGTAATAATAACAAAAAGAAAAAAAAAACTACCCTAGAACATGTGACTATTCCAGCAACATTAAATATATGATCATATAAGATGATATCAGATTCCCTTCTTTGTTTTACTGTTATTATTATTACTATTATTATTATTATTATTATTATTATTATTATTATTATTATTATTATTATTGTTGTTGTTATTATCATTATTGTTGGTGAAATTCCTAACAGTACTACTTTTTTCTATTTTCAGGTAAGTGAATTTTTAGAAGATGACTTTTGGTATTGATTTAAACCTGGTGACAGAAATAAATTGGTGAGCAATATCTCTTTTGTGTGTATGTGTGTGAATATATGTATGCATGTGTGTGTGCATGTGTACACAGAAACACCTGTGTCTACGTGTTTGTTATTTTACTTCTTGTATTAACATAACTGTGGTCATATTCTGTTTGCAAATGAAATCTCTTAGATTTCAATCACCAGACTGGATTGTCTCACTTAAGCAGTAAATACCCAAATGCTGCAATATGATTTCAACTTTCAGGGAAGGACCTGCTATTGGAACTTTTTATCTCTTTCTTGGGACCAATAAAAGAAGGATTCATTCAGTACAATATCCAAGGGTTCAAAAAAATGAAGAAGGTGCCAATCATTACCTCCAGGCCTCCCTAAAAAGAAAAGAAATCATTGCTTTCTTTGAATATTGTGTCCACCTCTTTCTCCTTCACTTCTTGGGGCCATAAAGCATTTTCTTCCTTTTGCTAAATTACTCTTGCATTCTTTGTTTATTTGTTTTGCTAAATATTAATGATTTAATGCTGATGAACAGTGCCATCAACAACATTTCTATTCTTATTTGTACTTATTAAATTTCTTTATTATTAATTCCAAAATCACAAACTATAGCAATGGATATGGTTTGGTGCCACGCACTATTTTATTTCCTGGCCCCTATATTTTTAGTTTGATTCTTTATTGATTGAGTTTAGTTTTCATTCCTCCAAAATCAATGAAATAAATGCTTGGTATGGACTAAGATTATTTTATTCTATTCCAATATAAACTACCCCTAAAATTTTGTGGGTGTCTGCAAATCTAGAGAATGTGTATTTGTTGAAAATACATTTAAAAATTTAATGAAACAGACGAAAACAAATTTTTAATTCTATCAGATCAATATATGAAAATATAGCTAATGTTTAAAACATATTTGCATGCTTAAAAGATAATTAGTGTTGGTGTTAAAATTATAACTATTTGTGATTGACATCAAAATAACTGCATCGGGGATTAAATGTTCCCAGCTCAACTTGCATCACATGACATATAGATGTAGAATAGAAACAACTACCACTCATAAATAACTACTTTTCCAGAAGTATCATTCTTTAAGACTGTATTAAATGTTAAATATACTTGCTCATATCTCTTTGGTCGTTATGCTGTATGTTGTTTTCAGAATAATCCTATTTAATTTAAATATTTAAATATCCTCTTTATGTTTGCAATTCATGAGATAACATAACAATAAATAAAAAATGCAATAAAAACTCAACAAACATTAAATAGTTTAATAGAGATTCATTGTTTGTTTGTGTGTGTGTATCATATATCCCAGTTGTGAGATTCCATTATGTTCTATTAATTAATTACTTTAATGTTATAGATTTTACCCAAACAGCTGACAAAGCCACCAAGTGAACATTCTGTAACATCATATAAAGAATATATAAGCTACAGGCGTTACAATACCAACATAGTCATGTATTGATCTGCAGTGTGTCTATTCTTCAAAATAACAGTAAAATCTCTCAAATTATACCTTACTGCACTATTAAAAATCACATAAGTTAGTGCAATCTTTGGTGCACTATACTGAGGGGAAAAAAAAGCCCCAATGATGGCTGGATTGTTTTTAGCCATAGATCTGCTGGAAAGGGGCTGGTGTAGGAATAAAAAATAACAGTAACTGTTATGCCAAGGGCCAGAAAGATAAACACCAATCACACTTAATACAATTCACGGAAAGGTTCCTGGCCTTGGGTAAAAGAAAATACAGGAGTATCAGTTGATTATAATTTTATTCAACATTTTCCCCTTTCAGATTCACACACTTATTGCAGTGGTCCTTCAATTATTCTAAGCCCTGTAAAAGAACTCAGAAGAGTTTGGGCCTCCAGCCTGGCCTTTCATGATACACTTAAAGCTAGTAACTTTTCAGCACCACTTTGTGTGTTCTTGATGCAAACAATTTGCAGATGAACCATACTTAATCATGAAATACTTACAAACCATGACTTCACTCTACATATATAATCTCAGTTACATACAAGGCCATCTATCTTTTTATTACTATACAAATGCCAATATATCTAAGACTCAGCAGATATTTTTAAAAAGGATTATGACCAAGAGATGGTGGTTAGGAAACTGAGACCCTCACAACAATGAAGGGAAAGTAGGGAAATAAAAATAATGCATTGAGTTACGATGGACCTGTTGAAAATTTTTTAGGCATACAGTAAATCTAGGACAAGTTGGTTTAATGGAGTCCATCCTTCTTCCTTCTTTTTGCTAAACTTTCAGATGGAGTGGAACTCAGCAATATGAGCTAAAGAATCACTAATGAACTACACAGTGGTGATATTGTGGTTACAAATTCGTTCTAGTTTCAGCTTTTGATGTCTAATTGTAGATAGATTGTAACAGAGTTAGGAGCTTTAGTTGAAGATGCACTGCAGTAAAGCAATAACAGAATGTGAACTGTTGGCTCCTCAGATAATTTAGTACCCAGGGAACAGCTACAGCAACTGATAAACTGGGAAGTAGAAAGATAAACACCAAATATAACTACTTGTCAGAATTCATGTTTTCCTTACACAAACAATGTACCCTGATAAGCATATATGAATGTAGAACTACAAATATATGTTTCTGTGAAGGAGAAAAAAGAGAAACTGATTGATAAAGAGACAGACAGTCATACATATTCAGATTATAAATTTATGAAACATAGATAAAAGGAATTAGCTCTAAGGCAGCACGTTTGTAACATAGTGTAATTAAATCAGCAACCAAATTCTGTGAGATTTGTTGACCCAAACTACACACACACACACACACACACACACACACACACACACACACACACACACACACACACACACACACATACACACACACACACACACACACACATCCTATTGGTATTGCATTCATCTCACTATATCATTCGGTCAGCATGGAGCCCTCAAATAGTTCAGGACTCTGGGATGTGTATATGAATGTATAGGTACAAATGCATGTTTCTATGCAGCAGAGAAAGAGAGAGACATTCATTACTGCATTATAAAGGAATATAATTTTCAAGTAGCAAGTTCATAACAGTGTAATTAAATCAACAATGAAATCCTGTGAGATTTATCCCTTTACTGTAATTAAATTTTGATCTATCTCTTGAGCCTATATATATATATATATATATATATATATGTATGTATGTATGTTGACATATCTACTCCTATTGGTAATGCACTCATCTGTTCATAGCATTAGGTCAATATTTCATTTTAGTTTTTTTTTATTGGCATCAAAATTCTCATATTTTTTCTGTTTTGGGTAAATATATTGCTCTCTGATGTGGCATATTGATATATTGAATATGAAAAAACAAACTTTTGTGTGGATGTATGAGTTAATTTTTGCTGACAATGTTCTGTGAAATATGAATTATAACATCAAAAATAGCAAAAAATTCCTCTGAGAATGTAACTTCCTGACAATTCAACATATCTGATGACATTTTATTTTTCAGATTTTTATCTTTGTCTATGGTATAGCTATCAACACTAAGATATGGTGTTTCTCATGTTATAATCCAAATATATTGTATTTCTGACAATGTTATGTGAAAAAATTTACACCAAGATAATTTCCTTACTCAATTATTAGTTTCTGACGAAAATATGTTCTATAGGAACTACAAAACTTTCATGAGATGAGCTGACTTGTCATAACATTACATAAATACATGGTAGTGAGCATTAGACTTTTGAAAATACTTTTAAAAAATGCCACCCTTCTCATCGGTCATATATTTGATTTGTGACAATATTCTCAGAAAAATAAATGACAGAAATAAATATTGATAAAATGAATTTATATAATTTATATAAATTTCCTTTTACTTAAAATAAAGGATATTTAATAAATCTTTGAAGAATCATATTGTTAGGAAAAAAATCTGATCAGCCAAAATTCTTAGAATTTAGTCTTCAACAATGTAAAATATTCAGTGAGTTGCTTAGTAAAAAATGATATGAGATTATAATGGGAATCAAAAAAAAAAAAAAGGCGAAAAACACTTTTATCTAAAATAATTTAGCCTTCAGTAACTGAAATATCAGACTATTTCTGATCAAGGGACATGATCAAGAAAAACATGAATAAGTAAATAGGCAAATAGATAAATATATGTATATATGAATTATATATATATATGAATTATATAATTCTTTTAAAGGCAGCCATGATTTTTGTTCATATTTTATTTGTTTTTACTTAAACTTCCGTTACATAGACAAAGTTTGAAGAGCAGATATTTAAAATAAATCCAACAGTATCACAACCATCAACTGTAATAGCAATCATAATAATAATAATAATATTAATCATAAGGGTTGCAATAAAAAAAACAACTGTTAACGTTTGACTGTTATCAATTGAAATACTTTTATATCAGGTTTTTCTAAAAAAAGCTTCTTACATTCTGAAATCATTATTATTATTTCAAAAAATATTAGTCTAGCTCTGTTGCAAAGGGAAGAAGTATTTACTATTTATGTCCAAGGATATGTTTTGTATGTGCAGCATGTGTGTGTTTCACTGGATAATGTTTCATACGCACTCACACTCAAATATTATATATATATATAATATATATATATATATAGTACATTATATATATAATTCATTATATATCTGTAATATGTATATATATATATATATATATATATATAATTCATTATATATATGTAATATATATATATGTATATATAGTACATTATGTATATATATAGTTCATTATGTATATGTTATAATATATATATATAATATATATATATATGATTCATTATATATAAATATATAATGCATTATATATATACTACATTATATATATATATATATATATATATATATATATATACATTATATATATAATACATTACATATATACGATACATTATATATAAACATTCATACTGTAAACTACATGCAAATGTATATTTGTAACATGGTTAAATCAATGCTAAATTTAGAAAAAGAATACAGGCAAAATTTATTAGCATATGTACTTGTATACATTCATGAGTACATGTAGACATACATATAAACATGTGCATGTATACATGTGTACACTTGACCCCAATTTCATTTGCTTCTTCTGCATTTTGTCATAAAATATTGCAAGGATCATGGTTAGCTCATTTTGTTGTTATACAGTTTGACTATTGATCTGTATTTACTGAAAGTTTAAAAAATATATATAGAGAGAGAGACTGATGTATCTTCTGTAAAATTTGTTTGGTTTTCTTCTGGTTGTGTGTGTGTGTGTGTAGTTATGTGTACACATGGGGATAAGTTTCTACCAACCTTCAAAGTTTGAGATGCATCTGTTGAAGAACACTGACTGACTTGTTCTAGTGCTAGGCTGAGAATAAATGAAAATATTTGATCAAAATTTTTTTCCTCTTGCAATATTACTTTTTTGTTTATTTCTTTCTTTCATTTTGCCTGGTGAAAGCAATTGATAATAATAAGCATGCACAAAATAATAAGATAAATAGTTGAACTAATGCATATATGATAACCACGATCTTAGTGAAGTACCTCTAATATACTAAAGGAACCTAGTTTATTTGTCCAAATTTGATTAAAGATGTTACTCTCTTATGAGCAAATCAAGCTTTCTTCCTTCCTTCTTTCTTCCCTTTTCTTTTTCTTTCTCTCTTTTTCTCTTTTTTAATGTCTACTTTTTCCATGCTTCCATGAGTCAGACAAGAGTACATTAAAGCAGAGTTTTTCTACACCCAGCTGCCCTTCTTGCTACCAACTCCATTTTTTTCCAAGTGAGGTAATACTCTCTCAGTCTTTTCGACAAATAACCTAGACATTTTTTTTTTATGTTGGGGAACTGGAAACAAACAACACTTTATGAAGGAGCCTTTTGTTTTCAAACATCACACAACATATCAAGACATGCCAGTGAGACCAGATATCCTCCTTTGTTGGACTGCAAGCTGATGTCACTGGCACAAATCTATTGTTTACAAAGCAATGATCATGAGGGAAGCCATGTGACAGGTTCCTTCAGTTTCCATCTACAATTCCATTCAGAAGTTTTTGGTTTGTCCAGGGCTATAAGAGAAGACATTTGCCCAAGGTGTCATGTTGTGGGACTGAACCCCAAAACCACACGGTTGGGAAGTGTAATTGCTATGTTGTGTGTGTGTGTATGAGTATTTTACAGTCCTTGTTTTGCATGAAAAGCATTGAACTAAAAATGACAGTGCTAGTTGATATTACTTGTAGAAAATAAAGCATTGTCTAGCTATGCAATTTTGAAGATGAGTGGAATAAGGAATCCTTTACTTATATGAAACAAGTTAGGATTAGCAACAGGAAGGGCATCCAGCTGTAAAACAATACTTCAATAATATGTATGTATTTGTCCATCTTTATGTTTTGAGTTCATCTACCACTCAAATTTTGATCGACCCAGGGCTATAGTTCAAGACACTTAAGGTGCCATACCTGTGCCTGTATGACATATGTAATACAATTTCAATCACTCTCACCCTCATCACTATGTGAGATTATATTCCCAGGGCTTCACATCAGAATCTGTCTCTAGATTGGGTAGTGTTGTCTAGTTTTCTTATATTGGGTTAAACATTTGATAATAATTGTCTCATTACATCTTGGTTACTATGTACTAGCTTCAACTGTTAGTGGAAATTGACTTCAGATAGACTATCATTTTATCTATATAAACCAACATTAATTCACTGAGCCATTGTAGTTTGCTGAAAGCCTTATCTATATACAGACAAACAGATATAAACACAATGTCCACACAGACAAACAGATAAACACAAACACATATAGACTGTTAATCAGTGGTATAATAGTATCTTATCCAAGGATGGGAGAGGTCATTTGTCTTTTCTTCTATTTCATGCTTCAGCAAAAGCCAGTGTTAAGTAGCAGCCAGTTCTATGAACCATTGTAGCCTGGTGAAAAGGATTAACTTAACTCACAATCACCAGACAAATCAAAATGGCTGTAATAAAATTTTGATAAAGTCATTTAAAGTCTCAATATTGCTTATTGCTAAAATGGTTCTTTCAAGCTGAATAAATAAATAAATAAATAAATAAGTAAATAAAGTAAAAGAACAAAAAAAAAAATAGGAATAACAAATAGTTGGTGCATTTTGTAATTTTCTATTTCTCACATTGAATAAAGAATGAGGGGAAAAAAGATTCTGAATTTCATTTGTTAAATTTTCACTTTTTGTATTTGCTAAAATATTTATTTTATTTTATTAGACTTTATTTTATTTTAATTTGTTTTATTTTATTTTACAAATCTGCTTGATTCCTATTATCCTCCTTCATAAAAGTAAGTTTATTTTATGTATCTATGGAATTCATAAAGTATTAGATATTTAATGCCATAATTTTCAGGAGAAAGTAGCTGATATATATATATATATATATGTCTATATATATATATAAGATGCATATACATATCACATACACGCACACATACACACACACACACATATGTATATTGAAATTACAAAGTTGTATGAATAGCATTGAGGTTGATTGGAAGAAGGCACAAAGAATAAAATGATGGGAAAAAAATACTAAGTTTTGATTGGTTAGTGTGTGGGTTAGCTAAATATATATTGTGAATTGTAAATTTTGTGTGAATGCAGTATTGATGTAAGGGTAAAATTATAGAGAAAAGAAACGACTAAGAAAGAAAGAAATACAGAGAAAAAAAATATATACCTATATTTAAAAAAAATATTCAGTGTGATGTGCAATTTATATAATATTGAGTTTTTTGGGAAAGCAGGAATCTCAAATCTTGCTTCCTCAATAGATGAGTGCATATACATGTAGTCTTGTTTATCACTGATGCCTTCAATGCTGAACCAGGATAACATGGTATACTCAATTGTGAATCATGTTACACCTACCACAGACTGATGTATGATAAACCAGGTTGATGATCAGTCGAACATTCTGTTTTTACCATAAAAATGTTTCCCACTGACCACCCACACTGCTCAGTTACCCAGAATGCACTGACTGTCACTTGTGTTCATGTGATCACACAGTCAAGCTGTGTATTTTTTTTATATAGTTGTACATATGAGCATGGGACCAATGAACAGAAAAAAAAATTACAAAGGTGTTTGATCCCTACAAAGGATACAGATGAGGGTATCAAGGTAGAAATGATCAAGAAAATATGTGATGGTAGAAGCTTCACTGCTGTGAGCTAAGAGTTTGGTGTCAATGAATCTACCATGCTTTCCTTTTACAAAGTACATGGCGATGATTCATTTATCACTGCTTTTTGGTACTAAAAACCTCTTTCCTGTGGAAGAGGAAAAATATATTGTGAAATTTTATGATATTTTAGGCTACAGGAAACTTGAAGTTTACATGAAATCAGAATAAATAAATTTGGGAATTTGGGACATTCTTACCTTTCCTATGGAATTAATAATTTTACAGCAACACATCAATAATAGTAATATTGTATAATACAATGTATACAGGCACAGGCATGGCTGTGTAGTAAGAAGCTTACTTCCAAACCACATGTTTTCTGGTTCAATTCCACTGTGTGGCACCTTCAGCAAGTGTCTTCTACTATAACCTCAGTCTCACCTAAGTTGTGTGTGTGTGTGAGAGTGTCTGTATTTGTCCCTCACCACCAACTGACAACTGGAGTTGGTTTGTTTATGTCCCCATAATTTAGTGGTTCAGCAAAAGAAACTGATAGAATATATACCAGGTTTGAAAAAAAAAAATCACCGGGGTCAGTTCATTTGACTAAACATTCAAGGTGGTGCTCCATTATGGCTGCAGTCTAATGACTGAAACAAGTAAAAGATAAAAGAATGTGCTTGTTTCAACTGTTGGAGTACTGACTTCTTAAGCAGGTATTTAGTTAAACCTTGCCATACATAATGTATTGTAGCTTTCATAATCTGTCTTGTGGGCAAAAATGATAATGTCAGAGCAATTTCATTGCAGTGTTTGTCCCAGCCCTTTGTTCTGAGTTCAAATCCTGCCAAGGTCAACTTTGCCTTTCAGGGTTGGTATAAAAATTAAGGGTCAAGTATACTAACTCACTCCTCCAAAATTTCAAGCCTTGTGCCTATTTACAGTTACCTACTTACTAATAGGAATGACGAAATCAGTGGTGTAAATCTAAATAGTATAGAATATTCTATTTTGCAAAGCATATCCTCTGATTGGTTGTATAGAAAAATAAAATTGAAAATAGCTGTATGCATACTTACATACGAAAATAGAAGCAAAGATGTTTCAGTTTTTAAGTCTTTCATACTGTCTTCTCTCTCTCTCCCATCCTATATAAACATAATACCACTTGAAACATATTTAATATTGTTCAGGAGTCACATATATTTATTTCAATTGTTTACTATCCATCACTTCAGAACATTGTGAAAAATAGTGTCTGTCTGTCTGTCTATGTTTATCACAATAATATTATTTCATGTTTACATTGTGATGAGGCTGATGAAATGTTTGATTTCTGATGTATGACGTCTTATCTATTTTGTTGTAAAAACTCCATGTTTCTACAATAAAATAACTGTGCATGTGTGTAAATACGACAAAGAGAAAATAATGGAAAACAAATTTGATACTCATTGGAAGAGAAACTTTAGTTTCCAACCCATGCTAGCATGGAAAACAGACGTTAAACGATGATGATGATGATTTAAAAGAGACTAGAAAAACATTGATTTATGTTTTTTATTTGCATTTCTTTAGAGACTACCCTCGTATCTTGGTCCTTATTCAGATAATTTTTATGGTTGTTTTAAGTTTTTCAGTAAAAGGATCTTTAGAAATGAATACTGACAAGACAGACAAAGAAAATTAAAGTTTTGATTCAAAAAAGGTTAAAAAGCCATGGTGGGTTACATTGGATGTATTTACGAAATGAAAAATAATGATTTAGATATCAAAGTGTGTCAGTAATGGTTTGTAAATTCTCACTCATACATATGTTTATTCACATAAGTATTAAATTCTTATATGTGGGCTTTGCATATTTACCTGTCTCTCTGCTTGATTTTACTCTTGTTGTTCCCCCACCCCACCCATGCTAACAAGGGGAAACAAATATATTATCGAAGTAATGGTTTATTGCAAAATGGCTTTCCTACCACTCCATCATAAACTTTTTGCTTCCAGGTTTTCCTCTCATGTAATATGTCTTTCCATTTCTGTCCTGAAATCTCACAGATATCAAGTGATTCCTTTCAGGTTGTCCTTGAATCACTTTCTTGGCGTATGTTGTGGATGAGTGCCTTTTTGACAGTTTGCCATACCACATTTGCTTGAGAATTCTAGTCATCAAGACACACAACATACAGCAACAGTGGATGTGGGCCTCAATACTTACTGCATTGGCTCTTTCAAAACTATCTGTGTCAGGGGTATGAGTTCCCTGGTGGATACCCAGGATGTTTCTCAAAAATGACTCATGGAAGTGCTAAGATGTTTTTAGGTGATGGTGGTCCTCTATCCATGTTTCACATGAAAATAATAGGCATGTCATTGTGCAGTTGGTGTTATTTTTCAAGGCTCTCTGGTACCAGACATGACCTTCAAAGCAGCAAAGGCATCAGTGGCCTTTTTACATTCAAGCAGTGATCTTATCATCTAAAGAACAGTATTGGTTGACAATGCTACCCAATTATGTAAAATTATCAACCACCTTCATTTTGTAGCCATCAACATGGCTGGCTTTATGCATGACGATCCAGGCACAGGCTGGTATATTACAGCAGTTTTGTCAAGGCTAGTGGTGAGGCCAAAGGCTTTGCAGGAGAGTGAAAGTTTTGCATCCCTGTATAGTGTATGACACAAGGCACACTCGTCAGCATACAAGAGGTCATGCATCAAACACTGGGGAGTCTTTGTTATCGAAAAATCGACCTGATATATATTGTATAACACACTCTTGTTGAAGTCCTTTAAAATATGCAGGAAAACCATAGAGAAGAAGACCTTGAATAGTGTTGGGGAAACAAGGTCACCCTGTGTGAAACCTGACACATCTAAGAAAATCCAATTATGTGTGTGTGTTTGTGTGTGTGTGTGTGTGTACGTGTGTGCATGCATGAAGCTTCACTATTTGAGAGTATATGAAACACATGAAATACATCTGACCAAGGTCTGTGGAGCATTCCAAGATCAGCAGTGGTTTTAAACTTTGAAATGACACTGCATTTCATTTAAGCCTATAACCAACAAATACTGTCATATCAAGCACACAAACAAAGCTTTTGGTTCCTTTTTATCAATCTTTGAGCTGAGATATCTATTTAAGACCGCTTAGCTTTATCAGCAATGACTTAAGCAGCTCTGTTCAAGCAATAACTGGTCTGCAATGGTGCAGGTAGCGGAAATTTCCATTGATTGTGTATTTGGAGTCCATTCAAGTCCATCGATTGATCTTATCTGTTTCAGATCATACATGGTTTCAGACTGGCAACCTATGACCAATTTTAACTACCTTGCCTTCTACTGAGGTTGTTTTACACACAGACAAACACATACACATATATACACACTTATACACACACATACACATACTCATGCACACATACACATGTGCATACATATACATATACATGCACATACATATAGACATTTGCATGTGCATATGCAAACATATACTCACACATATACACACAGAGACACATGCACACAGATGTGCACACATACAAGCACATGTACACATGCATACATATACATATATGCATATGCATACATGCACATATACACCTATACACACTAATTCACATACATATTCATACCCATACACATGCACTCACACACTCCTACACAAACATACATTTATGTATGGAAATACAAATCATCTAAATGATGAATATTTCAAGGAAGTCTTAATAAATACGAAATATTTCTCTGGGAAGTAGGTCATGATGATAGTGGTGAATTGTGCCCCAGAATACATAACTATGTTAATATTGGTATGTGGTTAAGGTGGCAATCTGCCAGAAATGTTAGCATGCTGGGCGAAATGCTTAGCAGTATTTCGTCTGCCGCTACGTTCTGGGTTCAAATTCCACCGAGGTCGACTTTGCCTTTAATCCTTTCGGGGTCGATTAAATAAGTACCAGTTACACTCTGGGGTCGATATAATCGACTTAATGTTTGTCTGTACTTGTTTGTCCTTTCTGTGTTTAGCCCCTTGTGGGTAGTTAAGAAATAGATATTTTGTCTGTCTTTACATTCTGAGTTCAAATTCCACCAAGGTCAACTTTGCCTTTCATCATTTTTGGGTTCGATACATTAAGTACTAGTTGTATACTGGGTTGATCTAATTGACTGGTCCCCTCTCCCAAAATTTTGGGCCTTGTGCCTAGAATAGAAAAGAATTTTGGTGTGTTGTCTTGAAAATTTATTGTCATCATCATCTTTGTTTTAACTTCTACTTTTCTGTTCTGGCATGAACTGGATGGAATTTAATGATGCAGATTTTCTACAGCTGTACGCCTTTCATATCACCAACCCTCACATGTTTCCAGGCAAGGTAATATATCCTGAGGGATACATTACCTTGCCTGGAAAAGAATATATTCTCAAGGCTGGATGTGTTTTTGCAAATGAATGGAGGAAGGGGAGAAACACAGATGCACACACGCATGCGTACACACATACAAATATATATCATGGGCTTCTTTCAATTTCCCTCTACCAAATCCACGCATAAGGCTTTGGTCAGCCTGAGGCTACAGTAGAAGTCACTTGCCCAAAGTGCCACTGAACCTGGAACTATGTGGTTGAGAAGCAAGCATCTTACCACACAGCCAAACCTATGTCTATATGTAAACACACACACACACATGTATATCAATGGGATTCTTCAAGTTTCCATGTACAAAATACTAAATCCCACTCATAAGGCTTTAGGGCTATAGAAGAAGACACATGCCTGAAGTGCTATCTAGTGGGACTGAACCTGAAACCATCTGGTTGGGAAGTAAACTTCTTATTCACACTGCTATGTCTGTGCTTGAATTCCAGTGTGGTAATAGTTTAAAGGTTTTATTTGTTTGTGTTATGCCTGGCCATTGAGCTATTTGCAGTTCAAAGGAAAATGGGGAATATTTCCTTGCTTGGAAATGTAGGAGTGTCCGCAACAGGAAAAATATCCAACTGTAGAACCTGTCTTAATAACTGTCATATGATCTATGCAAACTTGAAAACAGAGTCGCTAAAACAGGGATTCTCAACCATTTTTCATCTATGGACTGCTTTGATTGCTGTTTTATTCTGATGGGCCCGCCCCCTAGCCATTTAATGTTTAAATGTTAGTTTTATATAAACATCCTTCAAAATTCTTATTTTGTTTATTCCCGCATTAACTTGTGTAAAGTGAACTATGTAAAATCTTTGAGAAAGAAACCTAGCTGTTTCTTGCAATACATACCAATACATATATTTAAAGCAAAAACCTTTTCAGGACCGCAACTTACTATTTAGTTGCGAAGACCCCCAAAAACCTTATATGGACCCCAGTTGAGAACAACTGTGGTAAAATGATGATAATGAGAAGGAGGAAATGATTATGATGTCCTTCAGTCACAAGACAAGGATAAGCAATGTATGTGTTTAACTCATTTCTGTTAGTGTTGTCTTTTCAAAATGGCTGGTATAGCGATGTGAAACTGTATCACTCATCCTTTATTGTAATTATTATCTTGAGTAATAACAAATATTTACATTTGGAACTGGAGCCTGATAATAACAATAAATGTAGGACCTTCTCAAGAATAGTAATATTTATGATCTGTGCTTCAGAGAGGTTTAATAGTAAGTATTGGATCTTAGATCTGCAAGATTTGAAATTTGTGAAATGAGAAAAAACAAATGATAGAGAGAGGATGTATCTATGGAAAATTCTGTTTCTTCAGTTCTCTTTTTTCTTAAAATAATATATACACACACACACACACACACACATACACGTACAACAGATCTACATGAATATACATATATATATATATATAATGTGTATATAAATGTAAACATACTTATATATTCACAAGTATACACATATCTGTATATCTACATGTCTGTATATATGTGTGTGTGTATAAATTCTTACATACATACATACATACATGTGTGTATGTAGATACACATGTAGATAAAAGTGCTTTATTTTATTAACTTGTTCAGGTATTTTATGTCATGCACTGTAATATGACTTGCATATTGAACTCTGACCCTTTGTACAGTTATGACATCAAAATTGAAAGGAGATTCAATAAATTTTAAATGAATTTCAGCAAGAGAACCTTAGCTCGTTACTACTTAGAACTGTTAACCCATCACAACTTTAAACCCTACTCCTGTGTCACTCTATGTTTAAACATCTTTATAAATACAGCATTGTAAGTTATATACCAATTACTACAATAAACAAAAAAAACAAAAAAACATTGTCATGGCAGTAGGAAAGATTAGTTGTTGCCAAATGGTTGATACTCTTGTACAGTTCATGCTATTGTTCTTGAAAAGAATCCTCCCCCGAGGAACAGCAGTTAAATATTTTTGGAAAGAGGTGGGAAATACATTTATTGTTTTATCTGTAGTTATTTAAAACAAAAAATTCCTTATGATTTATTGTCCATTTGTTTTATGTGTAAATGGTCCCAATAGGCGACTTTGTAGTTGGTTTGTTTACGTATGATTGATCTTGTCTGTTAATAAATTGGCTTTACATTACTCCTTTTCAGCTTGTAGATTTTTATATATTCTCTCTCCAGCCTGAATTATATATGTGTATGTTTGTATACATATATGTACAGATACGTACATATGCATGTGTGCATATGTATATATATATATAATATATATATTATATATATATATATATATATATATAATATATATATATATATATATATACATGTATGTATATATGTATATGTGGGTATATATATATATATATACATGCATGTATATATGTATATGTGTATGTATATATATATATATATATATATATATATATATATATATATACATGCATGTATATATGTATATGTGTATATATATATATATATATATATATATATATATATATATATAATATATATATATATGCATAGGTGTATATGTGTTTGTGTGTGTATGTGGGATGACAAAGAAACTCTCATGGAATGTGACCAAATCAAGTAAATTTTTCAACATAGTCCACCTTGCAGTCCACACATTTCTTCCACTAGTGTTGCAATGTTTGGATCCTATTGGTCATCCTGTTGGTCAAAAAAGATCATCAACAGCAGAGGGTATTTGATGATTATATTAACCCTAGTACTTTATTTTATCAACCCTGAAAATGTGAAAGGCAAGATTGACCTCTATAGGTTTTGAACTTAAAATGTTGAGCCTCAAAATACACGTGAGGCATTTTATCTGATACTCTAACAATAGTAAAAGTATCACAGCTCACCTAACTATCACTATTTGCACACAATACAGTCATAGTAAAAATACAATAATAAGGGGATGGACAAACAGAGATGATGACATACTGTTAATCATATTAGCAGACAAATCTAATAAAAATTTATTTATAAGATACCCCTAATCTAACTCAGATTCTGCTCTGAAGTGATTGAATTGATAGGTATGATTAAAGTATCAGGAATCTTGGAATAACTTCATTAAGCCATCAACCAAAATCTGATAATGAGCTGGATGGCTAAGTTGAAGAATTATATGTTGAGTTGTCTTTTAGTATGTTTTTGCTTAATGATAACATAGAATCCTCAAGGGAAAATAACTTGGGAAAATTAAACAGCAGCAAAGAAAAACATAAGTGTTTTTAAAACTATTAAAACTAACCAGACAGAAAGGGAGAGTAGTTTATATAAATTGCTGAATTAGAGAGAAATATGATTGCCTCTCACCCACACACAGATGCCTGTTTCTATGTGTTTGTATCTATATGTGTGTGTGTGTGTATGTATGTGTGTGTCTGTGTGTGTGTGTGGGTATACGTGTATAAAATATGATGAATATATGTGTTTGTATTCATAGACACATATGTCATATATCTATAGTGTGTGTATGTATATATATGTATATGTGCATATGTATATATATGTATATATTTGTGTGTGTATGTATATATGTGTGTGTGTGCATGCATACAAAAGAAACAAATGTTGCTTATTTGTTATGTATGGTAATTAAGCTAGGAAACAACTAGAGGTTCTTGTATTTTTCTTTTTCTTTTTTTTTTTCTTTGTGGTAGCAGGGTCCTTCTCACGAAGGTATATTATTAATTAATGTTACAAAAAGGAAAAGAAATAAATGAAATTTAATGAAGAAAGGTTATCACTCTAACAACAATAGGGGTTGCAAATTAGCTGGTTTCAGCTCCTGTGTTTCCTGAAACAAGTTGCTATTGTTTTGTCCAATTCTTCGGATCATTATCTTCTTTCATTTCAATTTATTATTAAAACAATGTCCGATCAATACATCTCCTGGTACTTCAGTTTAGTGGATGAAGTCATTCTAGAAATGAGGCTATGAACACAAATCAATAATGGTTGAAGCAAGATCAATCAAAAAGAAAGAAAGAAAATAGTAAAATTCACCTTGTGCCAGTTCATATCTCATTACAGGCATTATTTTGTTTCCTTGTAACAAACTTTTGCCTATATTTGACTTGAAAAATAATTGATGAAAATGGGAAAGAAATAAGCTGAAGACCCCTATCTCACATGAACCAACCCATTTGTGTTTGCTCAAAGAAGTTAAACATTAATATCTTTCTTAAATTGCACAAACTCATTCCTCAACTGAGCAAATGGTACAGTAATGAAAGTCTGGATGTTCTGTTTTTGGCAAAGTCTGATATTCACTTATTGGAACAGAAGTATTTACTGCAAGATGTTTTCCGTCCTGTTAGTCAGTCAAGCATAAAACAGTTAGATGTGAACAAAATTATATACTTTCCCTAAAAGTACAGCATTACGGTGGTATTGGAACTGTTGAACAGTGAGGTCATAACCCTTTTGATACCAACACCCTGGAGACCACTTCCGGTTCTATGATGCAAACTTCTTGCTTTAAAATGATCTAAATTAAAACCTTTCATCAAAATTTCATGTTAATTTATTTCCAAACATCAACTTAATTAATAATGACAAAGTTATTTCACTAAATTCTTTGCTATTTTAAAAATCAATTAAAACAAAGTCAGTATATTTCAATAGAAATATGGTAACAAAAGGTTTAAAGTGATTGAAATATAAAAAAGAAAGCATTCCATCAAAATTTCATATTAATTTATTTCCAAACTATCAGGTTAATTAATAATGACTGTCATTTTTCTTAATTCTTCACTATTTTCAAAATTAATTGAAATAAAGTCAGTGTATTTCAACAAAATATGGTAACAAGATTATGAAGAGAACAGTGAACAACTGCGATGCAAATATTGGTTTAATCACACTTTACAATGTAAAGAGATGGTGCAAATTTAAGCATAAGATCTATGAAGAAAGAATACAGGTTTGACTTTTTTTATACCAACCTGCTTAAAATTGTCCTTGAAATATTCATAATTAAATTCAAATCTTCCAAATTTTTTTTTTTTATGTAAGAAACATTTTGTTGTTCCAAGCATTATCTTAGTGATGTCAGAGTTGATTGTTTTGATAAATCTCTCCAAACTGTTTACTATTTTGAAAGTAACTATGAAAAGTAATGTTAGGAGTTTACTTTTGCCATAGTGAGTAATATCACATAATGTTACAGAGTTTTAATAATTTTACTTTCTCCAAGTTTCATGATGAAAAGAATAATAATTTTCAAAATATATAAACATTTCTTCCTCATCATTGTTTTAAAGTCCACTTTTCCATGCTTGAATGTGTCAGAGAGCTTATTGAGGATAATTTTTTATATTTGGATTCCCTTCCTGTTGCCAACCCTCACCGATTTCCAAGCAAGTCATATTTTCCAGTTGCCAGACATGTCTTTGCAGAAAATTGGTTCAAATTTTGGCAAAAAGCCTGCAAGTTTGGGGTGTGGGTAAGACGATTACATCCAATCCCAATGCTTAACTGGTACTTATTTTGTATCAACTGCCCAAAAATGAAAGGCAAAGTCAGCCTCGACAGTATTTAAACTCAGAATGTAATGATGACCGAAATGTCACTAAACATTTTGCCCAGCATGCTGATGATTCTGCCAGCTTGCCGCCTGTGTTTTTGTAGAATACTGGAAATGAACCACACTGCTTGAATGACAGTGACACTCATTTACAACTATCATATGATGGTGAAAACAAGGTTACACAAACATACATGTACTCACACATGGAGGAGATCCCCTTCGGTCATGAATGACCATGGGATTGTACCTAGAAAGTTACCCTCCCAGGCACAAGTCTGGGCCAGGTTGTTTATGGAAGGTCAGCAGTCGCCCATGCATACCAGCCTTCCCTTTCCACACCACTGATGTTATCCAAGAGTAAAGTAAAGGCTGATACAGCTTGGCTCCAGTGATGTGGCATTTCATTTCTACAGCCGAGTTAACTGGAGCAATGTGAAATAAAGTGTCTTGCTCAAGAACACAGCACTCAGCCCTGTCCGGGAATCGAACTTACAACCTCATGATCATAAGCTCGACACTCTAACCACTGAGCCATGCACCTTCACACACACATATATACATTTATATTGCAAAATGGGCTTCTGTCAGATTCCATCTACCAAATCCACTTATGAGGCTTTGGTTGGCCTGAGGTTATAGTTGAAGACACTTGCCCAAGGTGCCATACAGTGGGACTGCAGCAGATTTCTTAACCATACAACCTCAACTGCACCTACATGTATTAAAATAAAGTTAAAATAAATTGCTAATTTATATATTTGCAAAGAATGTATGTTTATCAATATAACTTAACTACTAAATAACTAGAAATATAACTTCATGTGACACTACTAATAATTGTAAAAGAATGTTCCCAACATTGCTTGTGGATTGGTAGAATTGTTAAACCAACAGATTAAATGCCTTGTGGTATTTGTTCCAATTCCTTATGAGATTAAATCCAACCAAGGTTAATTTTGTTTGTCATTCTTTTGAGTCAGTAAAGTAAAGTACCCATCATATACTGGAGTCAACGTAATTGACTCACCCCACACAGCCCTGGTGTTGTGTCTAAAGTAGAAACAACATGATAGGCTAAACTCTAGTTAGTATAGAGTACTCAAAGAAGATAAAACCAATAAGGCCAGAGTTATTTCCCTGCGAGGGGATAGACATATGGAGATAGATAGAGAGATGGAGACACACTGCCATTTATATTGTAGTATGATGACACTGTTTTGAACCCTTGCATTCATGTTTCCTAGCTTCAGAGTACAGCTGTCACAAAATGCACTGAAATCATGTGGTTGTTGCTAAGCCAATCAGATCAACTGAACTGAAATCTTCTTGCAAATAGCTTATAGAATGTCCTGGAACTTAGCTGGTATTATATCATGAAGGTGGAGTAATTTAACTAAACAGAGAGTTATCAGATTCTACAAGAGATTGTCATTTTTCTCCATCTTCCAAATATTAGAAACAGTTGAAGGCACCACACTGAGCTATATTAGTTAAATCTCCTGTTGTTTTTATTTCCCTATCTTAATCTTTCCTTGCAAGTTATGAATCATTGTGATAAATTTCAGCATGCTGCAGTGACCTTTTATTCATTAATTTTCAAATGCTGTTATTTATTCAACTGCTGTAAAAATGTAGATATTATGATCCCTATTAAATAAAACAAAATGAAATGTCATACTCGGTTTAGTGTGATTTTGTGAATTACACAGCATGCAGATATTTTTGTTGTTGATTATTCATTTACCACATCAAAAACACA
Organism: Octopus sinensis; assembly: GCF_006345805.1. Lineage (NCBI taxonomy): Eukaryota > Metazoa > Mollusca > Cephalopoda > Octopoda > Octopodidae > Octopus > Octopus sinensis. Next base: position 37,149,995 of record NC_043005.1, read on the forward strand.
CTAAAATATTAATGGACTCTTTGAAACAGACAGGTAGTGTATTTCATTAGGTATATATAACTGAAATGATTTATCACATGTATTTTAAGTTTGAAGGATTTAACTGAAGTAGAAGATACATTGGCATAAGAGAGGAGTTGCTCAATAGACAAGATGTAAATTACATCACCAAGATTCATGTCAATTCCTTTGTTCAAAGATAAACAATAACACCAAAAATAAAAGAATTAAAACTATTACTTTTCCAAAACATGATTTATCATAACTTTTGCCTGGTATATTTTAAATTTCTTTATAATTTTGATGTAATAATTGATGCATCACCTCTTGCCTTGCATATAGTTTCATATCACAAATAGCTTGCCCTATCAATTACATTTTGATGAAAATCTTTTTTACTTCAATCAACATTTCCTTCACCTCATTATCATCATTGTTATCATTACTTATCAACACAGCCATCAATAGCACCATTTTCTGCAACATTCTTGTTTTCTAAGATAACTACACCATTTCATTGAGCTAACAGGCTTCTCACATCTGTTGAAACAGCTCATCTTCTATTCTTCCTCCTCTACTTGTTTTTTTTTTCTCTGTGATGTTTAATATTTCTTCTTCTTCTTCTTCTTCTTCTTCTTCTTCTTCTTCTTCTTCTTCTTCTTCTTCTTCTTCTTCTTCTTCTTCTTCTTCCTTCTTCTTCTTTCTTCTTTCTTCTTTTCCTTCAATTAATTTTTGTTATCCTTGATATTATTTTTGTTAATGCTATTTATTTTCAAGCTAATTTTTCAGCAGATTTCATCGAAAATAGCGAAAGTCAGTTGCTCACATTCAACAAATACTTGCACACACAAACTCACAATTAAGGACACACACACACTTATACACTCGTCATCACCATCATCATTTATATTCCATGTGTTAGATGGATTGATAGCATCCAGCAAGTGCAAGAACCACATCCTGCTCCACTCTCTCCTTTGGCATGGTTTCTATGGTTCAATGTCCTTTCCTAAGTCCATTTCACATTATGCAGTTAGTGCATTTTTCTTTACCACCAGCACAAGTGAGGTATAAACATATCGTAATATGTAAATATGTTTATGTAATTGCTTTGCAAGATTCCTGATGTGAAATTATGTGTTGAAACACATTGTTATATTCTAGGATGGTCACTTTTTTTGTTTGTTTGTCAAATAACACATGCCCTGTATATTCATTCTTCACTTCAGCTTATAACTATTCTTATTTTAGCGTCTTTTGTCTGAAATCTTTCATTACATATCCTATTATCTCTTCTGTGGGTCTCCATCCCATGCTGATGGGGAGTCACTGAAGAGATCACAGAATGTGTGACAAAAGGTTTCAGACAAAGGACACTAAAAAAAAAAAGACAATCATCCCGAAATATAGCAATAAAATATGACAATATGTAAGCACATATTTGAATAAATGCATTTCTCTGGCCCATTTTCTGTTATTGTCTTAAACTTACATATTTTTATATTTTATAGTTGTTTATTACTTATTCTTTAGTGATAGTTTCTATGACAATATGTATAACATTATTTTCAACCTTAGCTTTATGTGTATACATTTATATACATACTCATTTATATACATTTATGTATGTATGTATGTGTATATATATACACATATATATATATATACATAGAAATACACACAAATGTATATATGCATGTATGTGTATATGTGTGTGTGTATGTTTATATGTATCCAGAATGGAAATGTGTTAGCCATAATCTTTAAAGGCTCTGTCGGTTCATAAAGGTGAATATGTTTAGTGAGAACAGCAATGCTGATGCAGTCAATATTGAGCTTAAAGAGATGAAGCATAGTTTATTGAATGGTAAAACATGAGAAGGAAAGGGGATTTTCTACAGAGTCACTTGTTTGGAAATGGATATTGCATGTAATGGTTGTTTGGTCTGTGGGATAAAAACACAATATAAAGTGAGAAGTTGATGTAAAATGTCTGTCGCAGTGAAAATGAGATACAGCCATACAGATGGCTGTAAAAATCAGAATCCATTATAAGAGCAATGAAAGAGGCAGAGAAATGACATGTTATGGTGTGTGTGGAGAATGAAAGACTTAGATAAGAGAGATCAGATTTGTAGTTTTTCTCCTTCTTTTGTATGTATGATGTGATTAATTAAAGGAACCTCTTCACCATAGAGGAGAGAATATTTCACATTAAGGAAACTTGAATGTCATAGGTATTCAGTGATAAACCATTTTTTAGACTAAGAGAAAAAGAAAGCAAACAAATAGAAAAAAAAATGGTCTTAACATTTTGGCAAGTTAAAAAAAATTATGTAATATTTCAAAAGTGGCATGCAGAACAGCCAGAATCCAGACAATAACATCTCCATTTATTCTTAATACATTGTGATAAATTGGAATGTTAATATCTGACTACTGTTGGTTTTCACCAGCTGAGAACATCTTTTAGATGATGTGTATTCATAACATGCAATTCACTGATGTTACAGAGCCTTGAGTCACTGATGTTTTGACCTTATTTAGTGTCTCCTCAGTGTAAGCTATCCTCCTGGGTCAATGAATCTAACAAAATTCATCAGGTAGGCCACACTTCAAAAACAAAAACATGTAATTTTTTGTTAGGCATGCCATTCAGAAAGTCTGGAAGCCAGAGGTTGTCCATGGGTACTTTAGATGATGTGTGTTCATAATACTATTCACCAATGTAAGGGACGTTTCAGGTTCTGCATGTTTCTACCTTATTATAAGTCTCCTCAGCCAATGCTACTCCATCAGACTGATGAATCTAATAAGAGTACAGTCTCTTGTTAATAGGGATCAGTAAACAAATTATTTCCTCATGCATGCTGATGTCTGCCAAACAGTTAGAAATAATTGTTTGTACTGTTAATCTCCTGGTCAACCTGAACAAATAAAAAGAAACTGTGATCAAAGAAATTTCAACTGCAAGCATCCAGTTTTTGAAAAAATATTCTTAATATTAGTTGTTCACTAGATGTTTAGTAATATCCTCTTTACCATGTATTAAGATTCAGCATGACACAGTGTGTGACAAGGCTGGCCCTTTGAAATACAGGTACAACAGAAACAGGAAGAAAGAGTGAGAGAAAGTTGTGGTGAAAGAATACAGCAGGGTTTGCCACCTGCTGGAACCTTGTTGAGCTTTAGGTGTTTTCGCTCAATAAACACTTGCAACACGTGGTCTGGGAATCAAAACCGTGATCCCATGACCGCAAGTCCTCTTCTTCTGCCCTAACCACTGAGTCATTGTGTCTCCACATATATATATAAATATATGCATGTGAATATAGTATATATATATATATAATATGTATATATAAATATATGAATATATATATATATATATATATATATATATATATATATATATATATAAATATAAATATATATATATATAATATATATATATATATATATATATATAGGCACAGGCATTTTGTGATTTAGCTTGTATGGAGCTTTTGATGTTTATATTACTAAAAGAACCAGAAATGAAATCAAAAGCATCAGCTGGAAGCAGCTGTTTTTGCAGATGCTGTTCACAAAGGATTTTAAGGAGAAGAACATAAGGATAAGCATTTTCTTTAAACTTTCTTTTCATATTTCAAAAGAGAACCAGGTTCAGTTTATCAGCTGATAATCGGAAATGAATGACTCTGAGGATTGAGAATTGGGGTCTTTCAGTTATAATGTGTTAAATAATACTCTACATTTGTACTGAGTTCTACAATTTATTACTTCTGGTGAATCAACAGAGATTTAAATGCATACATACATACACACACACACACACACACACACACACACATATATATATATATATGTTATTTTGTTTTTTTCTTGTTTCCGTTATTGGACGGCAGCCGTGGTGGGACACTGCTTTGAGGAATTTTAAGTCAAGTAAATTGACCCCACAACTTTTTTTTTCACTTTTAAAGCCTGGCACCTATTCTATTGGGATCTTTTGCTGAACTGCTAAGTTATAGTAACATAAACACTCCAGCCCCAGTTGTAAAATGGTGGAGGATAACAAGCACAGACACACATAGATACACATACACACACAAACACATATATATGACAAGCTTCTTTTAGTTTCTTTCTACCTCATTTACGCAAAAGGCTTTGATCAGTCCAAGGCTATAGTAGAAGGCACTTGCCCAAGGTGCCACACAATGGGTTTGAATCCCGAACCATGTTCAGAACCAAGCAAGCTTTTCACCGCACACTCATGCCTGTGCCTATAAAATACATACATACATACATACATATATATATATATATACATATATATATATATATAATATATATATATATATATAATATAATATAATAATATATATATATATAATATAATATATATATATATATATATATATATATATATATAATATATATAATATATAATATATATATATATAATATAATATATATATATATATATATCTTACTTTCAATGTCTTTATTTTTTATTAGTTTTATTTCTGTTTTACGTCACCTCTTCACAACAACTCAACAACTCACATTTACTTTTTTATACTTTTTTACCATTTTGTTTCCATCTTTCAACATCTCTTTCAAAAATATTATCAACATAAACACTTTGCTCTCCTCCTCCTCCTCCTCCACTTCCTCACTTCCCTCTTTTACTTTACATTTTATGTCAGAAAGAACACAGACAGTCTAATCATAAATTTCAAATAATAAATTCCAGCTAGTTTAAACAGCTAATGAATGTCACGTGTATACTTGAAACACTGTCAGTGCATATGATGCACCTGCTCGAGAATCTAACAGTAACTAATTAATGTTATAGAGAGAAGACATATTTCAGTAAGACATATTGATTACACTAAGCAATGATGTTTTATTACTCTCATTTCAACCGGTGAGGAGAAATGAGACATGTAGGAGAGGTGTTTGGACTGGTAAGGTCAGTTTCTCTGATAAAAGGTTGTCTGTTTTTCAGGGAACAGTGTGTGTTGGTTGATTGGTTGGTAGGTAGGTAGAGGTGTAGTTTTTAATTAAAAGGTAAAAGCAGCTTCAGGTAGGATGAGGTGGAATAATGTAAACCTGGATAGTAGTTATCATGGGAAATGCTGATTAATGCCAATCATTTGACAGACATATCAGTGTTAATTACTGACATTCTGTAGGTAGTTAGGGTAGTTTGAATGACTAGAAAACTAATGAGAAGTGTCTTGGCTAACACTTGATACCAGTAGCATAGTAACTGTTTAAAGCGACCTCTATTCACTAATGCTACTGTTACTTCTACTCAAAAAAAAACATTGCATTATTTAGAAAATATAGCTATCATAATGCTATATTTATTATTTGGTGATAATTCCACTAGTGTCAAAGTGATAACTTGACAATTTTTTTTGTCATACCTCAAGTTTTGTAGTTGTATTTTAGCTTTTATCGCTGGTAGTTGTTTCACTATTGTCATCATAATAGTTTGACTGTTGTCATGATATTTGTTTGGCTATTGACATGAACACAGTTTAGCTAGTGTTATAACAATTGACTACTGTCATAGTGATAGTTTTACTATTGTTGTAATTGTTTAAACCCATTAACATTCAGATTTCTCCGTCAAATGAAATGCTTTTTTATTCACATCGATATGAATTAGTCATGCATTATCTTGTTGCTTTGAGATTTCAATGTAGTGATTGTTTATTTTCAGAATAATTTTGTAGGGTAAGTGTGAGAGGCCAGATCTGATCAGTTTGAAGATGATACAGGTAGATTATTTTGGCTGGATATGGCCGGTTTAAATGGTAAAGGGTTAATAGTTTGACTAGTGTCACAGCAACTTTTTTCTGTTGTCATTGTGTAGTTTGATAATAATTGTTTGACTATAGTCATAGCAAAAGTTTCACTATGGTGACAGTTTGACTATTGCAGTTACTCATAGTTTGACTATTGCCATAGAAATAGTTTGACTATTGCCATAATATCAGTTTGATTATTGTCATACTAATAGCTATTTTGACAAGAGTCAAACTGTTACCATAGTGTCATAGTAGCATGCTGGCACAGAAAGAATACAAGAAAAGACATGACAACCTAGAGAGAGTAATCCACTGGCAGTTAGGTAGAAAGCTAAGATTTGAACATATTGATAAATAGTATGAACATGAACCTAGTAAAGTACTAGAAAGTAAGAAATATAAGATGTGAGACTTTAACATTGAGACTGACAGAGTAACAGAAACTAGAAGGCCTGATTTAATAGTAGTAGGTAAAAAGAATAGAAAGTGCCAGATAATTGACTTTACAGTCCCAAAGGATGAAAATAGCAATAATGAGAGTTATCGAAAAAATAGCAAAGTACCAGGACCTAACCATTGAGTTACAGAAACTATGGAAAATGTGGGTAAGATATATCTCAGTAATTATAGGTGCACTGGGAACTATCCTTAAAGATTTGAAGAGATTGATAGAGGAAATAGGCATAAAACCCAGTTTACTACAGTTCCAGAAAACAGTGGTATTAGGGATAGCTAGGATACTTCAGGGGGTTCTTGGCATCTAAGGTTACTTGTTGTGGCTTGATGTTAGGATTTTTCTTTTCCAATAGTGTTATCTGTTGTGCACCCTATCCATTTAAATGTCTGTGTTGTATTACATGAAGATATTTCACTACTCCCCCATCCCAAGCTTTCAGTAATACTGTAACATGTTATCCTTCACTCGCCTCAGGACACTGGGTGTGCCTTGGCAAGTGAGTGTAACAAACATGCAGATTAAAAGTAAAATCAACAACAACAATAATTTGAGGCCCCCTTCGGTCACGACACAGACCATGGGATTGCACGTAGAAAGTTACCCTCCCAGGCACACGTCCAGGCAAGGTTGTTTATGGAAGATCAGAAGTCGCCCATGCATACTGTCTTCGTGTCTCCACACCACCAGTGTTATCCAAAGGAAAGGCAACGGCTGATACAGCTTGGCACCTATAATGTCACAACTCATTTCTAAAGCTGAGTGAACTGGAGCAATATGAAATAAAGTGTCTTGCTGAAGAACACAACACACAGCCTGGTATGGGATTCAAGCTCACAACCTCATGATCGTAAGCTCGATGCTCTAATGACACTAAGCCTGAAATTTTGGGAGAGAGAGCTAGTTGATTGCATCAACCCCAGTGATCAATTGATACTTATTTTCATCAACCCTGAAAGGATGAAAGACAACGTTGATCTTGGTAGAATTTGAATTCAGAATGTAAAGACAGATGAAACGTCACTAAGCATTCTGTCTGGCATGTTAACAATTCTGCCAGCTTGCCACCTTAATAAAAAAAATAATAATAATAATGATTTCAAATTTTGGCACAAGGCCAGCAATTTTGGGGTAGGAGGCTAATCGATTACATAGATCCCAGTGTTCAACTGGTACTTATTTTATTGACCTCAAAAGGATGAAAGGCAAAGTCAACCTCTGTGGAATTTGAACTCAGAACATAAAAGACAGATGAAATACCACTAAGCATTTTGTCCAGTATGCTAATGACTCTGCCAACTTGCTGCCTTAATAATAATAATAATAATAATAATAATAATAATAATAATAATAATAATAATAATAATAATAATAATAATAATAATAATAATAATATAATAATAATAATAATAATAATAATAATAATAATAATAATAATAATAATTATGATCATCATTTCTACTAAAGGCACAAGGCCTGAAATTTGTGAGGAAGGGGTCAGTTGATTACATCGACGCCAATATGCCATTGTTACTTATTTCAGTGACCCCAATAAGATGAAAGGTAAAGTCAACTTTGGCATAAGTTGAACTCAGAACATAAGGACGGAACAAATATCATTAAGCATTTTGCCTGGCATGGTAATGATTCTGCCAGCTCACTGCCTTAATTATGATAATAATAAATTCACCTCTTAAATACTACTGAGGTTGTCCTGGCCATTTTGTGTGCATATGTTGGGGATTTAGTGTGTGTAAAAAAATCCTTACATAAGTTGACATTCGTATCAATAAAATTCTAGATTATATAGCCTCCTTAATGTTCATTCTAGATTTGGTTATATTCGTCTGTTGTGTATGTGTGTAGAATATTAACCAATGTTCCATATATGTCAACAAGAATTTTTGCTTTTGCGGACAAAATGAATTTCACTTAGAGCAAAAACAAAGAATGTAAAAGAAAGCATTTGTTATGACTTGTTATTTAGTTTAATACACTTCGACAAGAAACAGGAGTCATATCCATCAACTACTACAACTACAACAACTATCACCACTAATACTACTGCAACCACCACCACCACCACCACCACTACTACTACTACTACTACTACTACTACTACTACTACTACTACTACTACTACTACCACCGCCATCACCACCACCACCACCACCACTACTACTACCACCTTTTAGTTACCATAGATTTGTTTGAATAAATTTTTCCCCCATATCTAATTTAATTATCATTTTGCTCTTTTATGGTTATTACAGAATGTTTGTACATGTGTGTGTGTGTGTGTGTGTGTGTCTGTCTGTTATGTGGGTGTGCAGGTGTATACGTGTTATGTTGCTCATCACACCTGCTTATCTTTTGGTGTTGTCTAGAAGAATGAAGCCTCTCAAGATCTTTTTTACTTAGACATATAATCATCGCTGCTACATAAACACACAAGCAAACACATGCATATTCACATACATGCTTATGCACACACATGTTTGTGTGTGTGCATGTTACTATGTGTGTGTGTTGATTTCTACTATTTGGATACTTATATGATTAAGAAATTTGTATGTATTAAAGTATATATATATTATTTCAATTTGTAAGATTACTATAGCTTTATAACAGTATAATCATCATCACCATTGTTATAATTGAACGTCCACGTTTCCCTGCTGATATGGGTCAGAAATTTTTGTTATGGTTTAAGTTTTATGCTACAACACTACTGTAACAAATATGTCTAGTACTAATCATAACAAGCAATTAATGAAATATAACAAATTAATATACATTAAAACATGAAAAAAACGATATTGAAATGAAGAGAATGTAAGGTACAAAAAATCTCACAACAAAAAGGTACAAGTAAACGAATGAAAAACAGTTCATTGTCAGCTGCCTGTTGGAAATCTTTATGGTTTTGACTTCTGGGCAGGACCATTCAATTTGATCTCATTACCGTTAATTTACATCCAATTTTCATGCTGTCGTGTGTTGGACAGGACATCACACTTTGGGTAATTTCTTACTGGAAACCACTGCTCTCATTCACTGGTTCATGTATATGTCATTTTGACTTGTTTTATATTTTATCCTTGAATTCCTTTCCTATCACCAACTACTTTACAGAGTGTACTGGATGCATTTTCCTAAGGTGATTTTGATAAGTGAGTCAGAACCAAAGGCATCTCACAACTATAAACATTCTCCACACATTTGCCATCCACAATTGTTTGTTGATAATGTATTTCATAGAAAATAGTGATCAGAATGAAAGAATTACTGGAGATTATTTGAGGTACCAGGCAATGCTCAGAAACTGTATCAGTAACAACTTGAAGAAATAAGATTTTAGCATGCATGACAATCTACATCACAAATGAATTAGCATCTCTGTGTATTGCCATGGAAGTAGGAATTGCTGTAAAATTGTCTTCTACACTTACTAGTTCATTCTAAAGCCTAAGAATAAACAATATTCTTGGTTTTGCTTGTGGTCTTTAAGCATAAAGTAAGTAAATCCATTCTCTTGTTAGTTGTAAACACACTGAAAGTCAACACAACTAACAGAATTACTTGTATTGACATTTCTGTGTCCTTCTACTGAATGACTCTGCTTCCTTCAGTTACATGTCTTTTGATTAGTTCAGGTGTAGAATGTTGAGACTGCTCAAATATTTTTGGTATCATTATTATTATTATCAAGAATAAGATGTCGAGCTGGCAGAATCATTAGCACGCATCCACTACATTCACATATCCACCACAAACAGATGCAGCTTTCTTTATTTTTCATCTTTCTTTTTAAATCTTTTCCTTCAAACACTTGTACATCAAATTCAACGAGATTGACCCTCCTCCTTCTCCTAATCATCATCATCACCATCACCACCACCACCACCACTGTTTAAGTCTTTTCTTCTTTCATTCTCATCTACTCTCTTTTTCTGTTGAGCAGAGAAAGTGAAGTAATTATAAAACAAAATCTTTTACCTTTTACGTGTTTTAGTCATTGGACTGTGGCCATGCTGGGACACTACATTATAGGATTTAGTCAAACAGATCAATCCCAATACTTATATTTTCTGTTAAGCTTGGTATTTATTCTGATAGTCTCTTTAGCCAAACCATTAAGTTACTGGTATGTAAATAATCCAACACCAGTTGTCAAGTGGTGAAGGGAGCAATCACAACACACACACACACACACACACTGGGCTTCCACACAGTTACTGTCTAGCAAATTCCCTCACCAGACATTTGCTGGCCCCAGGCCATTATAGAATACACTTATCCAAGGTGGGTCTCAACACACAACTACATCATTGCAAAGCAAGCTTCTTAACCACACAGCCATGCCTGGTCAAATTTTCCTACTAGAATGTAGAAATTTTTAAAAATTGAATTGAAAATCATTATTGTTTTATCCCTTTAGCATTCAGATTTTTGACAAATGTAAAAGTTATTTACTCACATGGTTTTGAATTCATCATGCATTATCTCATAGCTTTGAGAGTTCAGGAAATGTGTTTGTTGTATTTTTAGAATGATACTGATGAGTAAGTGTGGAAGATCATGTCTGGCTGGTTTGAACATAAAACAGATCAAAATATTTGGGCCTGATATGACTAGTTTAAATGCTAAAGGGTTAAGTACCAAGATAGATGTTATACAACCCTCCTTGTGAGTTGGCCAATAATACTATTTAAGTGCTTTTGTGAGTATTTGTTTTGTAGTATCTCAATAAAGCATGAACACACACCCACACACACACAGAATAACAATTCACATTTATATTTATTTTATTTAAATTATTGATATTTAATAATTTGGCTGAGGAATTACCATGAATTACCATAAATTTCTTCATGTCCTAAAGCATTTGAGGTAGACCTTCATTCTGCATAGGAGTATGTTTTCCCTCATGCTTTGCAAAACTTTAACTCTGCAATAGAATTCTTTCAAACACAGATGTATAACTTTTGGCACCCACTGTACTCTCACTGAAAAAGGGATTCCAAACTGAAAGTTGGTTACTTCAAGGCACACTATGTATGGAACATATCATTTCTGTGTGTTCAACAGTGAAAAACAATAAATCTTAAACATATAAAAATTTGCTGTCATTCAGGATATTTTCATTAATATTAGTATTATTGTGGAAGGAAACTTAAAACATCTTTGATTGTGAAATATCGTATATATTTCTAATATAAAGAAGCCGTATTCTAAATGAGAAGTGTGGACTGTCATTAAATAAATACACTAAATTCCCTCATTATATGTAACTTTTCCAATATGTTGCAAGCTAGATTAACAAATATATATGTATGTGTGCATATATATATAAAGCTTTGATACTTTTCAACTAATTTTGACTATAAAGTAACTTTATTAATATCTAAACTAAGTGAAATATGGCATGGCACTTATATATTTTTCATGTGCTTATCATCTCTTGATCAAGCGAAATCTTTGTCTTAATATTATACCATGTGAATCAGCAGAGTTTAAAACCAACTTCTTTCAAGCTGCAACTATTGAATAAGAAAATATCCTTTTGCTGCAAGGTTGTTTTTATCTAATTGACAAATTTCGTCTCTCATGTTTTATGCAATCAACAAACTTAGTGTTCGTATGTAATTTATTAAAGATCTCTTTAATTTACTGATCTTTTTGATGCTATTCAAAGGAATTAATTTCATGGTTCGTTTTTCTTCTTCAAGTTTTTCACAAGTTATGTTTAATAGAGGAGTTATTATATGACAAATTATGCCACATGAAGGATTTGACTAAATGCAATAATAAAGACAAAAACAAACTGGTTTCGTTTTCTCATTATATAATCTACAAAACCTTGCTTCGAAACATCAGTTGTTCGTTTTGCGTTCTAAGTATTGCTTACATCAAAAAATTATTATAATAATAATTATTATTATTATTATTATGAAGGTGGAAAGGAGGCAGAATCGTTAGTATGCTGGGCAAAATGCTTAGTGACATTTCATCTATTTTTATATTCTGAGCTCAAATTCTGCTGAGATTGTCTTTGCCTTACATTCCTTTGGTATTGATAAAATAAATACCAGTTAAGCAATGGGGTTGATGTAATTCACTTACCCCACTCGCTGAAATTGCTGGCCTTGTGCCAAAATTTGAAGCTATTATTATTATTATTATTATTATTATTATTATTATTATTATTATTATTATTATCAATCATATACACATAACAGATAAGACTGCTGGAAAAGAAAATATCCTAACATCAGGCTACAACAAGTAACCTTATATGTCAAGAACCCTCCTAAGTATCCTAGCTGTCCCTAATAACACTGTTTCTGGAGCTGTACTAAACTGGGTTATATGCCTATTTCCTCTATTTATCTGTTCAGGTCTTTAGGGATAGTTCCCAGTGCACCTATAACTACTGGGATACATTTTACCTGCACTTTCCATAGTCTGTGTAATTCAATAGCTTGGTCCTGGTACTTTGCTATATTTTTCTACAAGTTTCATATTAATTTTTTCCTCATTTGGGACTGTAAAGTCAATTATCTGGAACTTTCTATTCTCTTCATTATCATTATTATTTAATGAAAAGTCACAGCTTATTTTGCTGAGTATGATGGAAAGTGTCAGCTGTTCATAGCCAACAGACTAAGGTGACAATTGTTTACTGGTCATGCTTCAAGAATCCTGCAAATAATTCTTGAAGTTCCAAGCAATGCTGATTTTCATAGGTGTTCTTCCTTCACACTTGCCCCAAACTTTTTCAGCGATGTTAGTAGTTGAGTGCTTATTCTACTTTATTATTATTATTATTGCTATATGCTTGACTTTTGCTTAATATTTGTGTATATAAATTAGAATAATAATAATAATAATAATAATAGCTTCAAATTTTGACACAAGACCATTATTATTATTATTATTATTATTATTATTATTATACTGATCTACTAACATCATTAGCATGTCAGACAAAATGCTTATTGACACTTCCTCTGGTTCTTTACATACTGAGTTCAAATACTGCTGAAGCTGACTTTGCCTGTCATTTTTTCAATGTTGATAAAATAAAGCCCAAGTACCAGTCAAGTACCAGAGTTGATGCATGTGATCTACCATCTCTCCTCAAAATTGCTGACCTTATGCCTAAATAAGAATGAATGAAAGGTGATGAGCTAGTAGAATTGTTTGTACATTGGCATAAAATTGCTTCTGAGTTCACTCAGGTTGACTTTGCTGTTCATCCTTTCAGAGTTGATTAAATAAGTGCCAGTTGAGCACTGGGGTCAATGTAATTATCCGTCCCCTAAAATTGCTAGCGTTGTACCAAAATTTGAAACTACTATTATTCAGTAGTCATATTTTTTATGTGCTTTCACTGCACTACCAAGCACAATCTTGAGAGCATTGGGCATGCATGAGTGGTTTGTTTATGGTGTTATTTTTACTGTACTGAAAGTACACTACATGAGATGTGCTATTTTCTTTGGTATATATATTCATAACTCTTGAAGTTTGGTTATATGTGTCGGCATGTATTTTTTTATATCATTCCCAAAACACCTATTATTATGGAGATTGGTGGGTTTTTTCAAGCCCTGTATTTGGCTCTTTTTTTTTTTTTTTTGGTTTCCAGATATTTGTATTTCATTAGTTTCTCCATTTCTTTTAGGGACCGATACATCAATTAGGAGGCTTTCTTGTTTTAGTGGTCCTTTCCTTGACAAGGTTTTTTTTTCTCTTTTCTGTGCTCAGTCAGTTACTAGGGTTGAAAACTTGGCACAATATTTGACATCTTTAATTTTGATGAGAGTCTATGGTAGGTTTTGTAAATTAGCTTATTAGAGACTGCCGAATGGTAGAGTTGTTAATGTGTTAGATGAAATGTCATGCAATCTTTGCTCTGGCTCTCCATGCTCTGAGTTCAAACCCCACCAAAATCATATTAGACTTTCACAGTTTTAGAGTATAAAAAAGTATATTCCAGATCTGTGGATTGGTAGACCATTGCAAAGATCAGATCATAATTTGAATGCTCATTTGATCACTTGTAGCTTAACAACAACAAGAACAACAATATCAATGCAACAGCAACAAGCAAAGTAAAAATCTCATTCAACACTGTTTGCTAATGACAACAACAATAACTACAATCCCTACCATCATCACCACCACCATTGTCACTGACAGCACTCAGCACTCACCAGAAAGACACCAGCAAAATCATAAACAACGGCTTCCCAGTCCTCAGCTTGCCCCACACACTCAGCAGCGCAGTCATCGATAACTCTCCTAACAACTTCCACCTCAGCTCTCATTGATATCATAACTACCACCACCACCACCAACACCACCACCACCTGCACCAAGAACACCAAAACGTTTGTCACCTGAGTGCAGTGTGACACCCAATAACATCAATTCAAGAATAAACAAAACATTTTTTTTTTATTCCTTTTTTCTTTTTTTTATTAGTAGGCTGTATTTTAATTGGCAGTTTATCAAATACACAGGAAATAATTAATTACTTAGTTTCAGAATTTTTCTCTAATTCTCTCCTTTTCACCGCCACCACCACCACTCCTGCCACCTCTCTCATTTCCTATTTTACTCTATTGCTTTTCGTTTGTTGATTATTTCGCATATTTCAAAATTTATATATTTATGCAATAATTTAATTCTCACCATAAATTACCACCTTGGTGGGTGATGGATTGATTTTATTTATACATATAGTTTAATTTTTCGATTTCATTACACTAGAATATAGTGAAGTTAGACTGAAACAGAGACATCTGGCTTGTACACGGGCTATTCTCTAGTCGTGTGTATTTCATTGTCACACATCCATCCATTCTAGCCATGTGTGGATGTTAGAAAAACATAATTGTTCAAAATCATTATCTTCATTTCTGAAATAGACACAGGTATAGTTGTGTAGGTAATTAGTTTGCTTCCCTGCCAAGTCGTTTCAAGTTCAGTCCCTCTGCATGACATCTTGGGCAAGTGTTTTCTATGATAGCCTTGAGCTGACCAAAGCTTTGTGAATGGATTTCATAGATGGAAACTGGGAGTAAGTTGTTGTTGTTGTGTATGTGTGTGTGTGTGTGTGTATGTATATATGTATATATGTGTGTAAGTATATATGTATGCATGTATGTATACATATCCATCTATGTGTCTCTGTGATTGTTTACATATTCTATGAATAATATGAGCTACAAGTGATGATGTTGTTGAAGTTTCTGCTGGCTTTGCACCTTCAAAGACATGAAGTTTAAAAAAATCCCTCACTTGAAAATTGGGTGAATTTAAATGACAAATACAGTAAAACAATACCTCAGTAATACATTTGTCTAACCCATACTAGCATGGACGAATGGACGTAAAAACAAATAAAGAACAAATTTTCATTTATGATGCAAAACTTCCCAAACTCTGGTCTTTGATCAATCACACTCTTACATTAACTTCTGATCTTCTCAGATCTAATCACTGCTGTGTATTAGCTTCTGATCTCCAATCAGCAGCTGTGCATAATATCACTTAATGCCAACAGATTGCAATTAACTTTATCCAAGGATTATTTTTTTTTTGTGTGTATATATCATCATCATCATCATCATCGTTTAATATATTATATATATATATATATATTGTTATATTTAGGGTTGTCATATTTTTTGCCTGTTAATCACACACACTACATAACTTGGTATTCACTTCAGTTTTATTGTTATTCTTATTTTAATGTCTTCTGTTTGAAATCTTTTGTCGCACATCTTATGTTATTTTCTGTTTAGTCTGTAAGATAGAAGGGACTGAACAGACCAGGAGAAGACACGTGGGATGAAGAGTCACTGAAGAGGTCATAGTACATGTTGTGAAAGATTTCAGACAAAAGACACAAATATAAAAATAATAATAATAGGCATAGGAGTGGCTCTGTGGTAAGTAGCTTGCTTACGAACCACATGGTTCCAGGTTCAGTCCCACTGCGTAGCATCTTGGGCAAGTGTCTTCTACTATAGACTCGGGCCAACCAAAGGCTTGTAAGTGCATTTCATAGACGGAAACTGAAAGAAGTCCATCGCATATATGTATATATATGTGTATATGTGTGTGTGTCTGTGTTTGTCCCCCCAACATCGCTTGATAACCGATGCTAGTGTGTTAACAGTTCGGCAAAAAAGACTGATAGAACAAGTACTAGGCTTACAAGAAATAAGTCCTGGGGTCGATTTGCTTGATTAAAGGCAGTGCTCCAGCATGGCCATAGTCAAATGACTGAAACAAGTAAAAGAATAAAAAAAAGAATAATAAAACTGAAGTGAGGAACACATATATAGTGCATGTGGTTAATTGGCAAAAAATACGACCTTCTCAAAGTATAACAATATCTGTTTCAATACACGATTTCATATCAGGAATCTTGCATAACAAATACATAAAGATATATATATACACACACATACATGATTTTGTCCCAAACAAAGTTTGAGGCCACTGTAGCATAAGGGACTACAGAGTAACAAAAGAAATGGCCTACAAATTTAATAGAGGTCAATTAACAGAAAGCTTAAAAGGGCTGAATATTGTAGACCAGAGGAAAACAGGACAATGACAATGATTTCTAGAGTGCAGCATTTTGAGGAAAGAAGTTTTTTGATGGAGGAAGTTATTAGAATAAGAGGACTAGTAGAAAGCTCAGTAGAGAAATAATGTATCTGGGAAGAGAAGCAGGTGACACATTCAACCTTTCAGCATTTAAGCCAGCCATATCCAGCCAAAATGTTCTACTTGTTTTATGTTCAAACTGACCAGATCTGGCCTCTTAAACCTATCCTACAATATCATTCTAAATTACCACATCAAAATTTTGAAACTGCAAGATAATGAATAATTAATTACAGACAATATGAATAAGCACTACATTTTACAGAAATGAATGCAAAGAGTTTAAAGCCCTTGACAGAAGGTACTAGACCAGGAAGTTCACCAGAAAATGACCATAGAAATAATTATAGAACAAGCACAATGAAAATACATTTTGACGAAGAAGTAGTCTCTGACCTCATGGTGTAAGGTAGTTTATTTATACCATTAGTTTTTCTTTTTACCTACCAAGGAATCAAAACTTATGCCAACAACTTGGACTCTGCTCCCACAAACCATAAAAATTCTTATGCCATTAGACAAACATATTCTTCTGATACTAATCCCTAAAGGAAAAAAATATTGCTTGTACACCATTCACACCAACCATCCTCCCAGACCCTGGCCTGTTCAATACTGAATACTGTGAAAATTGAAAATATGCCATTCTAGTGCCAAGTTTTGACTGACCTGCATAAAAATACACTTGGTGCTGACACAACAACGCAAATATCTTTTACATATTATTCATTATTATTCATATCTGTTCTATATATATATATGTATATATATATATATATATATATATATATATACATATATGTATACATACACACACACATATATATATACATATAGTGTGTGTGTATATATTATTCATATATTTGTGTGTGCGTGTATATATATATATATAAACATACATATATATGTAATATAGTATGTATATTTGTGTATGGTCATATATATATATATATATATAAGGAGAAAAAAAGAAAGAATTTGAAGGAAAACAAATCATATTAATTGTTCAAGCATAGGAAAATAGGACATGTGTTTTTCATTGCCATCGTCTTTTTTTTTTTATCACTTTTTTAATTCTTTTTTTTTTTTTACCAATTCCATTTGGCTGAAAGATATCCAATTCTATTCCATTCAGTGATTTCAAATGATTTTGCAGTAAATATTACAAAAATAGCATCACATTTATTTACTTTTTTGTTTTAGTTTGAAAAAAGCAAAAAGTAAACCTTCATAAAGTTTTCCTTTTTACAATTCTACTTTTTCCCATTATTATTATTATTATTATTATTATTATTATTATTATTATTATTTGAAGTTGCCAATGGTGGACGTGTCTTTTGTGAGCTTGTGTGTATAAGAAAAAATATCAGATTACTTGAGGTATTGGATGTTCCTTTATGTGTCACGCTTTATTTTTTCCTTTTTTGGAATGGTAGGAATGGACACCTATTTTACATAAAGAAACAAGGAATTTTTTCACATGTTCTCTTTTTGTTTGTTTACTCTCTTTGTGGGAGAAAAAAACTTCACATTTTTATTTATTATTTATATATTTATTTATTGTTTGCTGATAGATAATGTTAAATAAGTATTTGTAAATGAAACAGCCACTGAAGTGATAGTAAGAGGTGAGGGCCCCACAAATCTTGAAGTGCCACTTGCTCTTACAAAAAAGTTCTACAGCATTTATAAAGACAAAAATGTGTAAGACAATGATAGTTACACAGGTAGAAAAATTGGTGTAAAAAATTATTCATATCTTGATACATGCAAGAAAAAATTTCAGTAAGAGTTTTGCTTGTGTAGCTAGTCAGAAAGAATCACTGAATATAAATTTCCTCCAAGAAAAACAGAAATTGGGACAAGTTCTGAAGGAAAGTGCTTCCTTACCTAAAGAATGCATTCAAGAACAAACAGGTAGGAAGGTAAACTACAGTTCTATCTTGCTTAAAATGGAGCAGGCTTCAGCTGCTTACAGAAATGTGTGTGGAATGATGTAGTTCCCATCAACCAGGGCAGACTACATGAGAGTGTGTTTTTTTTTTTTTTAAGACTCAGGACTAGACAAGCAATAAGCTGAGGTGGTGCACTAAACACATGTTTACAGAGTGGTACCACAATGTGTGGAGAACCAGAGTATAAGGATCACAGCCAGTGTTTGATGTTAGCTCTTGACTTATTGTCTTCTTTGTGATACAGTGCAGCTGGGTGGAAAGGACAGAAATAAATAAGCAATGTTATGTGACTGGGTGTGGCCCATACAGATCACAGCCAGTTAAACATTGGCTGCTGAAGATTACAAAGACATCCAGGAACTTGAGTGCTAAAAGTAAAACGTTCAGGATTATAACAGCTGGACGGAGAGTAGGATGCACTAATACTCTGACTTGTACTCATTTACAGGTGAGTGGACTGAAGCAATGTAAAATAAAGTGCCCAGCCCAATGCAACAATGTATTGTCCAGTACAAGCATTGAACTTACAACCTTATAGTTATGAAGTGAAAACTATAACTACTTGGCCACATACACAACATATATAGGTTTTTAGTTATTCACAATAATATGTTAGACGATTTTTCTTGTATTACCCTGTCTACATAAATTGGCATATCCCAGAGTATAAATACTTTGTCACTTAGTGCCTTTCAATACACACACACACATACACACACACACATACAGACACACACACACACACACACACACACACACACACACACACACCAGTAAAAAAGAACAGGAGATATGAGAGGTAGAAGATTTAATATATCCATAAGGGCACAGTGTCAAATAATTTACTCCAGATTACATCATTCATTTTGATGAGTTGATATATTCATATTATGTACCCTGCACACCCATAGGCACAGACCCCCAACACACACACACACACATTCACACAACATTACACAATACAAGTGTATAGCCATATAAAGATGCACAATAGAGAAAACTAATCTATAATGATTCCTGACATGGGAATTTGTTTTTTCAAGGTGGTGCCACAGTATGGCCACAGTCCAATGACTGAAACAAGTAAAAGATAAAAGTTTTACACACACTTACATACATACATACATACATACATACATACATACATACATACATACATACATACATACATACATACATACATATACATACATTTATGCATGTGTGTATGTGTATGTGTAACGTTATTTTTCTGTGCATGTTCGTAGATCCCAGTGTGTGAGACTCCCAAATATATCGTAGATGTTTACATGTTCCATTCTCACTCGTATTGGACTCCCGAAGCTATTTGCATTAGTTTTCCCTTTAATTCATACCAGATATTAACAGATATTAAGTCGTTCTGCGGTAGATGTTTTATAATAGTTTTCTAGCTGCAAAAGACAGTACCTCACTATGTTTGTGGTGTGTATATATATATATTTTTTTTTTTTTCTTCTTCTCTCTCAATGTTTAAGTGGTACAGTCATTGCATTTCTTATTTTTTATTTTCTTATCTAGTCTTTCTAATTCACTTAACTTCCAGTGAGAATACAATAACAGCAACGGTTTTGATATCTATTACCTTATTTTTGGTGCTTAACTGCTTAACTCAGTCTGAAGTATTAATTGTTTGAATCTACAATACACTTCTCTGACATTTTCTTTTATTTATTTCCATGTGTGTGTATGTTATATTCAGTCTAGTTCATTAATTACTAAGTATTTCTAAGTCTGTCTTTGATCGAGTTCTCTTATCTTCATTTCTCTTTAGAACATGGTATTAACCATTTCTTTTCATTTTCTTCCATTTTAAGGTTGCATCGTACATTTTCTGAACCAAATTCCATACCTAATTCTCTCGTGTCTTTGTTACTTTGTGACATTCCTCACAGTTCTATAGTTATATGAATAAATTAATCCCCAGGGTATTTGCAGTGAGATCTCTGGCTGGTTGTTTCCCCATGTATACACACTTAAGATGTTTTAATCAAAAAAGAGGTGAAGGCATGGCGGTGTGGTTAAGAGGTTTGCTTCTTAATCACAAAGTTTCAAATTCAGTCCCACCACATGGAACTTTGGGCAAGTATTTTCCATTGTGTCCCTGGGTCACTGGATGTCTTGTCAGTGGATCTGGTAGATAGAAACTGAAAGAAGCCTATCACATATATCTTTTATCATTGACTCGTTTCAGTCAATAGACTGTAGACATTCTGGGACACTGCCATGAAGAATTTTTAGTCGAATGAATTGACCCAGCACTTATTTTTTGTTAAACCTGGTCTTTATTCTATCAGACTTTTTTGTCAAACTGCTAAGTTATGGGGGTGTAAACACACCAACACCGATTGTCAAGTGATAGTGGGCAACAAACACAGATGCAAAGACACACAAACATAAATATACTTATATACAGTATATATATGTATGTGTGTGTGTATATATATATATATTGGGTAATCCTATAAATAATGTGGATTTTTCAATTGCACAAACTAAAAATTGGAGGGGGACGAGATAAACTACCTGCATCAACTTGCTATAAAAGCAGGTAGTAATTTTACCTGTTCCTCATTCTTATTGCAAGTTTTGAAGAGTGCAGTTCAATTTTAACAATTATTTTTTCAAAGCTATAATGGAAGTGACAAAGGAGCATGTTTTACTTTATGAGTTCAATAAAGTCAACAACATTGACTTTATTGAACTTTGGCTATAGTAGAAGACACTTGCCCAAGGAGCCACACAGTGAGACTGAAACCAGAACCATGTGGTTGGGAAGCAGTCTTCTTACCACACAGCCACACCTGCACCTACATATATATATATATGTGTCTGCATATGTGTGTGAGTAGTGTGTTTTAGTCCCTCCTTGTTTCCACATCACATGCCTGTGTCATACAAATAATGTCCTCTATTTTCAATCTACCATGAAAACATGTCTGGCAATGGGAAAAATATTACCTTACTGACAAACGGGCGAGATTTGGCCACAGGAAGGGCATCCGGCCATGAAAATATTTACCTCAATAAATTCTGTCCAACCCAGGATAACATGAAAATTGGACTTTATAAATATTGATATGGATGGTGGCGTTACTGCAGATGATGATGGGTATCTCAAGCATATCTCAGGCAACTGAGATTCTTTGAGTTATTTTGAGATTTGTCGAATTGTTCTGGAAAAAACATTATTAAGCTTTTTAAAAATGCTTCCTTTAAGCAATTTTGAGATTTCTTAAAAAAATATTTCTAAAATATTTTTCACCTTTTCTTATCTCATTCGTCACTTTAATCTCCATTTAATTTATTCATTTACTGTATTTCCTCCTCCTCCTTTACCTACCCAACCTCTCCAACTAACGCCATTATCCTGTTGTCTTACTACACTATACATTAATGAAAATAGGATTCATTAGTTCCCATTGCTCATATAGATGCATCCTACAAGCTAGATTGTATGTATTAAGCAAATAAGAAGAACGTCCAGTAAGTCTCCCTGGGCATTTATTCCTCTTTCAAGAATTTGCATGGTTTTCTGTTATTTCCTTTGATGTGTTATTTTACTTGTTTAGTTTCTATGGCTGGCATAACAACCTAATTTTTGGCTTACTCCATTTTTATTTAGTACTTTTAGTTTCATAGGTATTTTACTTCTTTCTACCACTTCTTACTATTGTTAATGTAAAAAAAAGCTGAAGATGGAGAAGAGCAAAAAATGGGAAAAGAAGATGACAAGGAAGGAAGATTATATAAACAATGAGAAGTGGAGGTAAGGAGAAGAATAGCGAAAAAGTGGAGAGAAGGAATAAATAGAAAGAAAGAAAATACAATGGAAAATATAAGGGTTTAGGTTATTGTTCTGTTTCTCCTCTGAGTGAAGGTATGTAACCTAGTGGTTAGTGTGTTGCACTCATGATCAATAAGACTGGGGCTTTGATTTCCAGACCAGGCAGTTTTGTTTTTTCAAGCAAAACACTTCATTTCACATTACCCCAGTACACTCAACTGTGAATGAGTTCCAGCAATAACTGGGAAGTTAATCCTGTGACAGACTGGCATCCTGTTCATGGGTGAGTGTTGTATTTCAATCAGTTATATACTATGGAATTGGGTTTAAACTCCAGCCTTGTGAGTCCTAGGGCTCGTAACAGACCTAAGTTTAAGTATGTTACCTTGTAATATGTCTCTCTGTGACATCCCCTTCTATTCATATGACAATAATCTGCATTTATGACTTAATATCTGCCAGTATTTACTTACTGGTGGAATATACTAATTGTTAGTTTCCTTTACTTTCTTATGCACTCTCCTTAGTTTGTTCAGTTTTCAATTTATTACACTAAAGCTAAGGTTCAAAGTTGTTATGCTTAAAATCTTAACGGTTATTACCTATGACAAATTTCAGTCAGTTTGAATTAAATTTGTAGTCAGGGTTCTTAAAGCAAAACAAGAATGGAAAGGAATTGTCTTGAAATATGTAATTATTTAACAAGAGTTTCTTGTATTTTTAATAAATCGATTCATTTTTTGTAAAGGTGTATTGTGATACAGTTATTCTCCATTTTGTCATGCTGTATTTAATATATCGAACAGTAATTCATTCAACATTAATCATTGTATTTTGAGTGTCCATAAATGTATGATGTTATCAATCACTCCTGCAATATTGCTATATTTATCAATAGCTATGTTTTTTTTTACCTATATGTACTTATGTGTATATGTGTTCAACAGACGACAGTTAATGACTCTTTAATATTGACTATTTCTTGTGTTTCTCATATTTAGTTATTCAGTATATTTTACTATTTTATTAACCAAACCATCTTTAAACTCTTTTCATATCAATCTCCTCTTGTTTTATGATAGAAATTTCTTTTTTTTTTTTGTGACCTTAATTAAAATATTCCATCATAATTTCATGCTAATTTATATTCTGAACACTAGCTGAACAATAACAAAGCTATTTTAATAAATTCTTCATCATTTTTGAAATTAATTGAAATAAACAATGCATTTCAGTGGAAACATGATAACAAAAGGGTTAATAATAGCACTGGAAATTTTCAGAAGGATCTCTGATGCTAGTCAAATCGTATATCTCCTCTACTGCA
Organism: Octopus sinensis; assembly: GCF_006345805.1. Lineage (NCBI taxonomy): Eukaryota > Metazoa > Mollusca > Cephalopoda > Octopoda > Octopodidae > Octopus > Octopus sinensis. The sequence continues at coordinate 37,174,056 of NC_043005.1, forward strand.
AGATATCTGTTTTAACTTCTTGTCACCTGACACAAAATCACTTCACTCAACTCTACACTTCCACCTCAGATGGAAGGTTTTGTCTCATGAGTTACTTGGTGACCTAACTAGTGCTAGTGCTATTCTAAAAAGCATTCAATACACTCTGTAAAGTGCTTGGCATTAGGAAGGGTATCCAACTATAGATACTATGCTAATGCAGACAATATGAGTTTGGTGCAGTCCCCCAGCTTGTCAGACCCTGTTGAACCATCCAGTCCTTGTCAATACAGAAAACAATCATTAAATAAATAATGATGATGTTTTCATTTACATTTGTTAAATATTTGAGCCTGAAGCTTGTTTAAGGTTTATTGATACTAAAACTTTCTAGCTGGTACTTGGCTAAACAGCTGTGGTACAGTCCTTATTTTACATTTGCTTGCCTTTAATTCTAAAATTATTTTCCCCTCATTCTAAATATTTTTATGTATTCTTTATTATTTTTTTTATTGCACTATTATATTGCTTCATGAAACACAAAATACTTTTATCTCCTTCCCTCTTGATTTGGCTGTTGTTTTTAGCTTTGTTTTAAAAATAAATTTTCCTGATATTATAAAATGTTATAAAAAACTAATGACCCTATCAATAAATATATACTTTTCTAAAGCATTTATGCAATTTATGATGTATTAAAAAATTTTTTTTTACTTGTTTTCATTTCTCTGAGATTTTGTCTGTCTCCATAGAATTCTAAATGCTAATGCAACCTTGTCGGGACACAGTCATTGGCAGCAATTGAATTAATTGGTTTTGATTTTATTAGAGAAATATGCTACAAGTAGAGGATGATAGAAAATGTAGAACAAGAACAGCAAAACTAAAAAATAATAAGTAAAAGTTTGAAGCAATGATGAAGAAAACATCTTAATTGAATTAATTCTAATTATATTCGAGAACCCTGATTTTAACAGAATTTTACTATAAAAACTGTAATGTAAAATTAATGCAAACAATAATTGTAACCAAAACAGCTGCAACAACAAAAGAAAAAGCTTTAACAACAAACACAATTTATGAATAATCAGGAAAGAAAATATGGTTATGAAAATCGAAAATTTCCTGCTGAGGTCTTCCTCAATGACCCTACATTTCAGTGAAGGAAATGACCACTTTTCCAAACAATCCAAGATATTTTCATAAGTGCCACTGTTATTGTCAGTTGATGCATCTTAATGACATCACTGCTATAATTAAAACCAATCACAACACCTCATCCATTATCAACATGCAACAGTTATTACTGTTATTAGAAGTTATTAGAAATTTTGTGTATGTGTGTCTGTGTGTGCCTGCATACACGCAATACCCTCCAAAATGCCTTTCTCTATAATCACCAATTCCTGATTATGATGCTATAATCACCACTACTAATACTACTATAAAAATTGTAGTAGTAGCCGTATTATGGAAATAGTTCTATCATCAACACAGTCTCTACTTCTATTTCTACCCCCTTTAAACTTCACTTAATTAGAGTCCACATCAAGACGAATTTATATTACTTCCATCTTGTACTTTGTCTAATCAGTACATAAATTTATAGTCCTATATGCACATAATCATATATTTCCACCCACACACTCACACATACTCATACATCCATATACACATAATGCTTTCTACTAAATATATTCCACAAATACATTACTTGTTGCTTAATTAGGATATTATTCTAACCTTATATATGCCATACTTGCTAAAATTCATCAACAATTCTGATGCATATAGGCCTATATACCTTTACTTTTCTATGGTTCCAGTTGCTCCAGTCTACTCAGCTGAAATGAGTATCAACTGAGTTCTGAGTCCACTTTCCTACCAGCTGTCCATCCTATTCTACAGTCAAGGCAAGAGGCTCAATGACTACTTGTGACTACATAAGCACCTTAAACAGTTAGTGAAAGCATGGTACATGCCAGTTAATCATGTTTCCTTGCAAGTGATGATACCTATGGTCTTCTACATGTGTGTATGTGTGTGTGTAGTTAGGTAATAAAAATAAAGAACAGACAGGAGGTTGAAAAACTTAAGTAGAAGAAGAGAGAGATAACATCATTGTAATAATGTAAAAAGGAAATGTCTTGGTGAGTGAAGAAATATTTTGATATAGTGAGAGAGTAGAGGAAATACTAGCAGGTGATAGTGCAGACCTTAGGAGAAGTCAGATGATGCTGAATTTGAGCTGTTTGCTATTCTGGAGCCATCCAACCAATGTCAGTATTTAAACTTATACATTAACTCAAAGACATGGCCATATTATATTCAGAATATATTCCAAGATTGATAAATGTGAACATTATAGATATTTTACTATTTCTGTTTTATTTGATATATATATATATATATATATATATATATTGTAAAAGTTTCAAAATTATCAAGAAATGTAAAAGGAAAAAATTGGAGTGGGTATAAGGAAGTTTGTTACTAGCTAAAATTGTAGGTTATACTAAAAGTTCCAATTGAATGATAGTGAAATAAGTCAGTTAATATTTGCTGTCAACTCAATTACTTAATATCAGCATACTCCAATAAATCAATTGTTTCACTACACATACATGCACACGTCCTCTTCTTTTCTCTGTACATGCTCCTTTTTCTCTCCTCTTCTCTCTAGAAATCCATATGTGCAAAATTTTACCTCAGTGATTATCTTAATCAGTCTAACTGATCAATCAATCAATTGATCGACCAACCAGATGATCAATAGACATATTTTGTTGGTCGATCGATCAGTGAACTAATCTTAACTGTGTACTTTTCAACAGTTTTGATCTATTTTTCTTCAGTTAAATTAGCTTGCCATTATGAATTAATGATTGAACAACTGTCTTTCCAAATGACCTTTCAGTTTTGGTTCAATTCCTATTAAAATCCTGCAGCCTTTGTGTATTTGCTACCTTCAGATTTTGGCTCTGTAGTTTTGTAAATTTGCATACAGTTGAGGTGTCATGTTTGTGTGTATGTGTGTGTGTGTGTGACTTAAAGAATATAGGTTTCTCTCTGTATCTGCTTATCTATTGGAATACGTGACTATTTCAGAATCAATATTTATTTGTATGTGTGATGAGATGTTTACCTGATTGTATTAATGTTTGCATTTATATTTAAATGATTTTGTTTCCTGGTTTGTATGAATCTATAGCTTTGTTTAGTGTGTTGTATATATGTGTGTGTCTGTCTGTGAGCATTTCATAACATCTGGTGTTTAAATATAGTTGTTTCTATGTGGGCATAGTTTGTGTGTGCAGGGATGGATGGGTGTATCTATATCTTTTCCTTCCTTTTGTTCTTCACATATTTACATTGGTGTTACAAAATATATACTCAGTAAAGTAGATTGTAAATGAACAGAGAAAGCATAATGTTGTAATGTCTTTATAGTTCCATCTTACTGAGGACTTATCAACCAGTCTAATGTTGGTACCACAAGAAAATGCTCTCAGTATACTGTGTAAAGTGGTTGCTGAAAGGAAGGGCATCCAAATGTGGAAACCAAATGAAAATGGCACATATGGGAACCAGATAATATGAGAATTATTTCCCAATGAGGAAAGACTTAGGGCATAATGATCTATCAACATGGAAAGTGAATTCACAATGATAACATAGATTGATTGATTGATTGATAGTGACAGACAGCTAGTGGTAGTAGACATAGATAGTAATAGGACAAATAGATCATGATAGTGCAGATAGACAGATAAATAGTGATGAACAAATGGATAGTGATAGTACAGATAGAAAGATAGATAGATAGATAGATAGATAGATAGATAGATAGATAGATAGATAGATAGACAGATAGATAGATCATGCTATAGGCTCTCATATGCAACAAAACAATTCAATATTTAAACATACATTAAGGTGGCTAGCTGGCAGAAATGTTAGCATGCCAGGTGAAATGCTTAGCGGTATTTGTCTGTCTTTATGTTCTAAGTTCAAATTCCACCAAAGTTGACTTTGTCTTTCATCCTTTCGGGGTTCATGAATTAAGTACAAGTTGTGTACTAGGGTCGATCTAAATGACTGCCCCACCTCCCCAAAAGTTTTGGATCTTGTGCCTAGAGTAGAAAAGAATATTTGAGCATACATTTTTTAAACACTGTGTATGTTCAGCCCAGTCCAAATGAATATCATACGACTACCTTTCATAAGTGTTCAAATGGCATTTTATATTTAATATTGCTCTTTAGGATAAATTACACTTTAATAGAAGACTTCAAAATCGGTTTCTTTGTATTGCTAAACCACCATTTGTATATGTAGAGGGATCGGCATGTGCAAATATTATTGACATTATGTTATTAATGGGATCCAAAAATTTTGCTAAATCCAACTCTTTGATAGTAATCGATTGACAAACCAAATAATCAGTAGACTATATTTTATAGCAGCAGGTGAATTTGAAGGTGTGTGTTGTTGCTTTTGTTGACAATGTCTAGAGGCTTGCATCAGTACTTATTGTTTCCAGTGTAGAGTAATATTAGTGCTTGCGTGTGCTTATGTGTGCAAAAAGTGCACAATTTATGTATTTATATTATTTGTGTCTAAATATTAAATATATTCAGCACAAATAATCAAATAGGTGTTTGTTCATTCAAATGTCTGTCCAATCATCCACATAATATCTGCCTGCAAGCTCCTCTCTCCACCTGCCTGTAGGCATGACTGTGTGATTGAGAAGTTCACTTCAGAAATACATGGTTTCAGGTTTGGTCCCAATATATCACATCTGAAGCAAGAGCCTTCTAGTTTAGTTTTGGACTAAGCAGTGCCTTGTTTGTGAAATTTGGCCCTGTGTGGAAGCTCACTATATATGTGTGTGTGTATGTGTGTGCATGCATGTGCGTTTGTCTCTATGTTGACATTAATAGAAAATGTCTTATGACTTAGTGGTTTGATAAACAAAGATCAATGATGTGATTCTAAGGATGAGTATTCAGTTGCTTCATTGCTTTAAAAAAAGTAGACTGTCACTGAAGGTACCTCTTTTTCAAAGAAAAAAGAAGAGAGACAACAGTGCATTATTGAAAGCCAATTAACAGATCATAGATTTCTATATAAAAGTCAAATTAAATATATATATCATTACAAATAACTTGTCATTTTTAAGATTTACCTGATGAGTAAGGATACCTACCCTACTTTAACTCTGAACTGTGTATTTACTTAACATTTGTAAGCAGTTCTCTAAATGAATTAAATAGTCTTTATTATTTTCATTGTCTTTTTCAAAGGCATCTTTCTGTTTGTCAGCATCCAAAATGAACATGCCAACAACTCTGTCAGTAATGGTACTATCCATAGAAAATCTTCAAACCTGAAGCGCCTACTATTGTCAGTTTATTGACTTAGCTGATTGATTGAGTAGTCCACTGACATATTTGATCTTTATGAGATTCTCATAGAAATTTAGTATGACTTAATGTGACAAGGCTGGACTTCTACACTGCAGTGATAAAATCTCTTATGGATGTCTTGTGTTTAAAAATACAACATATATCAGAGAGAGATGAGCAATTGTCTTCCCAACAAATTGCAAGAATGCTAGGTGCATTTCAGCCTTTTTATGTTTTGTCAGTGATGTGGACTCACCGTTAGCCACATGCCTAGAACATTCACTAGTATTGCGAATAGCTGCCGGGTACTGTTATCACAAATGGTAGCAACTTGTGGATCAGTTATATGCATTTGCCTCAATTACATACACTGGATTATTTGTTTAGGCCAGCAGCCATTACCAGTGAATATTTTTGTTCCCTCATTACTACACTGGAGGTGACAAAACTCATCTAGGTATGTAGCTGATAATATATATTGACAAGGCTCAAAGTGGCTTGAATGATTTCTCATCTCCCACCAATACATATTGTGTTTTTAAACATTGTACACACACAAGATATTTTATTTTAGACAAAACTGTAGTATCTTACTTGTTAATGATTTACATACTTTAAGTATGATACATTGGTATCTATTTTAATCTTTTAAGCTCTTCTGCTTAGTGTGCCTTTGTTTAATGTACGTATGTATATATGCATATGTGCATATATATGTGTTTGGATATGTATATGTGTACACATGTATGTATACACATAACATGCTATACACAAATATTTACCTCTGTACATTCTGGACCATTATTGTTGAATTTCGTCTCTATTGTATCTTGTAAGCAACTCACTTAATTGGTCAGTGACACTAAGGTTAACCTGTAATATCAATCTTCTAAGGAATTTTTCAATTCATTGAATTCTCTGAGAAAATATGAAAATCCTTATAATAAACCCAGTGTCAGTGTATTGCAAGAAGAGCCGGCTTGTATGCCATTATTTAAAGAGCAATCAAGACAAGAACATAACACTAATGCTTAAATCAGAAAAGAAAACTTTCAGGAAAAATGCCAATTTTTCACTATTTTACTTACTGTGAAGCTTTACTTGATGTGAAATCTCATGAATTTGAAAAGCACAATACTTCTAGAAAAAAATGGTGTGTGCTGAATCTAAATGGTGATGGTTGGGTCAGATTTTGATGGCTTCTTTTGTGACAATTTGACACAGTGTGTTATTGTAAGAGCTGATGTGCAGATAGAATCTATATGAAGTAACCACTTCACTGTCAGATTTAGGACTTGTAATTTTTCCATTTCTTGTCTCAGAAAGGTGGTATCTAATTTGAAAGCATTATTTCTATTTCAGTTTTCCTTTTTGTCCTGCTGTCATAATTGTTTTTCTTTTATTATTCAATATTAACTAGTGTTGGGAAATTTTTGAAATTTAGATATTCTTATGAATATGAACAGCTTACATGAGCTTTTTTTTTTTATATTTATTTCGTTCATGTTAGATTCCTATTTCATTCAACTGTAAAATATGAATTCAGGAAATTTTTCCATGCACAGTTCAGTTAGTCAAGCAAAGACAAGCATCATGCTTTGTTATCAAATACATAATATATATGTGTGTGTGTGCATGCACACACACACACACATATATACAGGGTGTGATAGGCAAATTGTTGCCATTTTATATTTTCAATTTCATGCATGCACATTGTTTATTTTTGATTTTGTTCACTACACAGTATAGTAGTGTCAGTTGGACACTGTCTGTGAGAAAATATAACTATGACACAATTCACTCTGCCAGAAATTTAGAAATGACATGGTGTACTGCTTGGCATTTGCACCGGCAGCTCCTGTACAAACATTTCAAAGTGTTTGGGTATCAATCTGAGAAAAGTGCAATCTGAGGACATGTACCAGGAGCGATAAAAATGGTGTTTGGAGTGATCACTAGTGATGGCAACATTATGCCTCTATTCATCTTCCCACACAGCCTGAGACTCAACACAGAGGCCTACATCAAATGCCTGAATGAGGTAGTGCTGCTCTGGGTCAAGAAGGTGGCTGCTGGAAGACCCTGTGTCTTGCAACAGGACTCTGCACCTATGATACACAAGCAGGAGAATCCAGTCATGGCTGTCCAACTGACGCTGTGGAAGTGAAGTGAGTCAATATTCCTTGTTGATATCGTGAATTGTATTTCTGCATTTTTAAAAACCTGTGGAATATAAAAATTTGTTACCTGACAAATAAGTGCGAGTTGGTAACAGTGACAGCATCCAGCCAAAAATTCCTGCTTCAAATAATTTCACTAATCCATGGGGAAAAAGAATGTTAAATGAACGAACAAAAGAATGAACTTAACACAGCAGCTGGAAAGGATAAAAAAAAAAAAGCATAAATTATGTTAATTTATATGATTTATTTTTAAGTTAAAAAAAATTGTGATGCTGGTATGATTAGTCTTAGTTCTAACTGGAAATCAAGACTGACTCTTCAGCTTAACTCACAGACTCATTACTGCAGCATTGTGGTTTTCATTACACACAAACATGTAAGCCAACACAAACAAGTGCACAGATGGACACATGCACACCCACAAACTGACAAACTTGTACACACACACAAAAATACATACATAGTACGAATTCTAATTTTACAAATAATAATAATAACTACCCAACATAAATGCTTTTATCTGCAAGTCATTTATTAGCTTAATTACAGATCAATACATATACACATATATATAAACACACATATATTTATTCATATATATATATTCATACATTTAAATATAAACAGATACTCATACACTTATACACATGTGTATGAATGTATGCATGTATATATATATATGTGTGTGTGTTTGTGTGTGTGTGTATGTATGTATATATTTATATGTGTGTATTTGGGAATAAATACATAGTGATATAAGTATATATACCTTTATGTATGTGTATTATATGTAAATGTACACACATCCGTATGTATCATTATTATCATCATTGTTTTTTCATAATATATATGTGTATACATAAATTTATATAGATGAATATTATTTGTGTATGTGCACACATACATACATAAATACATGTACACACACACATTTATATATGCACACACACATATACATACATATATACTTATATATATATATATATATATATATATATATATATATATATATATATATATGTAAGTATATATATATATATATATATATAGATATATATATATATATGCATATATATAATATATATATATATATATATATATATATATAATATATATATATGCATATATATATATATATAATATATATATAATATATATACATATATATATATGCATATATATATATGCATATATATATATGCATGTATATATATATATATATATATAATATATATATATATATAATATATATATATATATATATATATAGAACAATTTATCCACACTTAGCTATCTGAATAGAATCTAATATTGTTAGTAGAGTTAATTACCAAACCATTAGCTCATTACTGTACTTGTGCTGCTGTTGGTTAGAAGAATTAGTAGCTTGTGATCTGTTTTAAGTAGACATCAAAGCATGACTTTAAGTTTCCTGATTATTTCATCTATTTATGGCTTTGTTACACAAAAGATGACGCATTTTGGGATTTGTTCTAATAACTCAAAGAATGGAATGGAAAAAGAAATATATACATACAAATGAATCATTAAGAGAGTGAGAGAGAGAGAGAGCGAGAGAAGTGAAGAGAAGCAAACTGGCACGTCCTATATGATGTGATAAAAATCAAGATGTTTTCCTTCTATCAGTAATCATCTGCTGCTTGCACTTAGTTTGAGCTGGATCAAGGATCAGGTAGAAGTGTCTATGCAATGTATGTGTCTGTTTCTCTGCATGTGATGTATGTGTATATGTGTGTATCTCTGTGTTCACATGTTTGTAATGTTACATGTGCAGTGCACTAGTATTTTGATATGTTGAAAGATATGCACTTGAGTGCATGTGTCCATGTAATATATTGGTATATATATATAATATATATATAAATTATAATTTAGGGTATCTAAGAGATACTGCTACGCTGGAAATAGCAGCCAAAACCTGGCTCTAAAACCACATTAAATGTTTAGTCAGGTTTTGGCTGCTATTACCAGCGTGTCGGTATCTCTTAGATACCCTAAATTATAATTTTAATAATAATTATTACCTTCGAAGATTTTTATTCTCATGCTGGCCACTTGATAAGATAGATATTTAAATTAATGATCTTATCCTTATTTATATAAATATATATGTATATATATATATACCGAGTAAGCACATAAATGTGAAACAAGGTGGAAAAAATAGTACTCAAATACCTGAAAAACAGCAAAAATATCACAAAAACTGTTACTCAGAGTTTCATGTTCCCATTTGTCGGACAGTTTTGTTTAGAATGGAACAGAAACAAGGTTATAAGCAAGCATATACAGTAAGTTTAATGGATACAAATTTGAAAATGATTTTGTTTCATTGGTCCTTTCAACTAATGGTCTTTACAATGACCGGTAGCATGCAATGGACAAATATCAGTATAAAATCATTTTATAAAGTTGAGGAAACCTTAAATCAAAGAGTTTATAAATGCATAGGGTAGATAATTACTTGTAAAATATAAATGTAAAAAATAAATCAATTAATACATTAAAAGTTATATACATTTAGAAATTAAAAATTTTCATGTTGGATTACGTGTACATTAGCAGCATATGCACATACTAATTATTTCAACTGCTACTGCAATATCCTCTGTTCCAGTACTCTTTGTAGGACCTTTATATTTCATTGACTATTATCACTGAATTTCATTATCCAGTTCCCATCTTTTTATGCACAGGCATATCTGTGTGGTTAAGGAGCTTGCTTTGTAACCACAGGGTTTTGAGTTCTATCCTACTGCATGGTACTTTGGACAACTGCCTTCTGCTATAGCCTCAGCCTCACTGTGGCTTGTGAGTACATTTTGTACATGGAGACTGTGGATACCTATCATATTTCTGTTTATCTATTTATCTCTCTATTTATCTACCTATTCATCTATCTATCTCTGTATCTCTCTCTATATATATCTTATTGTAGGTTTGGCTGTCTGTCTATCTTACTTGACAACCAGTGTTGGTTTACCAATGTATCTGTCACTTAGCTGTTTGGCTAAAGAGAGAAATAGAATATGTACCAGGCTTTAAGAAACAAAAAATAAAAATTCTGGTTGATTAATTTAACTAGACGAATCAAGGCAATGCTCCAGCATGGCTACAGTCCAAAAACTGAAATAAGTAAAGCTAAAAGATAAATCATTCCTTATAATCACCACAGTCTCTGTTTGCATGGATTCCTCTACTATTATGGTTGAATCATTGAACACTGTTTCTCTATTTACATGTCACCTGTTTTAAATGTCTTTGTATATTTGACCAACTCCTAACTAAACTAAAGCCTACCACTGCCGATACTACTGTCACTGCTTCATCCAGTTCCCATCTTCCATTCTCATCACACTTTTCTGAAACTCTTTCAGTTAGTAACCATGGTTCTGTTAGCAGTTGTGTCCACACAAGACTGTATAATTGATGAGTAGTTCAGAGACTTAGAGTTGTGAGTTTAATTGATGTCACTTTTTTGAATAGCAAGAGTGCCACGTACATGACTTGCTCACCTATATAATTTGTGCACTGACATCAGTCACTTGATTGGTAATAAGCACCTGTTGCAAGTTTTCAGAGAGTGCTCCTAACTAATAGGATTTCTGCATTTGTAAGACGTGATCTGAAACAAAATTATATATAAAACTACTATTTAATTTGAGTTACTTTTTAACATTCCATTAGGTTTTTGGAGATTTAAAAAAAAAAAAATTCTTTTTTTCTAGATTTTTTTTTTTATGTGAATCACCTAAGTGGAAAGGATTTGCCATGTTTGAAACTTAGATATGTGTCTAAATATAGCTTAAAGTTGGCTTTAATTATGGTTCTTTGTTTGGAATTTGCTTTTGACTATTAACTGGAGGACTGACAAAATTTCAGTACATAAGCACACACACACACAAACATGTATGCACACACATCACATATATAAAAGTATGTATATATGGATCCATTGTTTGTTTTATACTCTATACATGTATTGTAAATTTTCACTGCAGTTTGAAACAGAAAGGCAGGACTAATTCTAAGATCTTATACATTTTTATTTCAGTTCTCACTGAGATTTACTATGACTATCAGCCTTTGAAGGTGGAAGAACTGTCAGCTCTTTAAAAGTGGAGAGACTGCTTGTCCTCTAAATCTAGAAATCCTGTGATTCCTCTAAATGTATACTAGGATGCTGAGCACCTTAGAACCCTCATAAAATGTGTACCCTCATTCTTTAATGCTTCAATGTGTTCCCCTTTTACAAACCCTATAATGTATTTCCTCTTCTCCTAGCTCTACATTATCCCCCACTTTTAACAACTTTTTACAAATTTCTCCTGCATTCACCCTCTTAACACCAACTGAAAATGCTATTGAAAAAGCTGTAATTATTTGCTTAATAATTATTGGTTTCAAATTTTGGTACAAGACCAGCAATTTCAGGGTAAGGGCTAAGTCAATCTTGGTAGAATTTCAGAATGTAAGATGGACAAAATATTGCTAAGCATTTTGCCTGATGTGCTAACAATTCTGCTAGCTCATCACCTTTATTTGTTTAATAATTATTATTTTCACTGGGTAGATATGTTATCTTGCAAAACTTTACATGTTTCATGCTAAATCATTTGACAAGTCATAACTTTATGACTTGTCAGTAGAGATGAAAGGGTCATGTGATGTTAGCCATATGACCATCTCATCTCTAGTGACCAACTCTTACTTTGTCATTCATCCTTCTCTGTCCCAGGACTGCCCTGCCCTGTTCCTTTTGTTATTGTGATTTTGAGCCTTTAGTTTTATTGAGATATTTCAAGTTGTTTAGAATTTGTATAGCTTCCCAAAATTTTAGCACCCAAGGTGAATGACCAATTTGCTTAGTAAGTAACACTGTATTTATTAGTACCATGAACTTTGGGTTTTCTAATGATTTTAATGATTTGTAGAATATTCAATATTATGTCATATGGTGCTTTGGTACTTTGTTTCAATTTATTCAGAGGTCTGTGAGAAGGAAGGGTTTTGTTAATGGTGCTAATTTAGTCTGTTGTTTACAACCATGATTTTGACTTTTGTTCGTTGAATTAGTCAGTGACCTGTGATGTAATAGCAGTTACTTGTTGAGATAATTTAACTGTAACCAGTGTGTAGAATTTACATTTAAGACCAACAAATAATGATACAATTTAATTTTCCAAAATAACTTTACTCATAAAAAATTAATTCAATATTTCTATAGATATTTTAATTTTGAAATTGTTCCACAACTTTAGCTCATATTAATGTATATTCATCATAATAGATGATGTGTGTCAGTTATTCTTTAAAGTTGTTGTTTTCCTCTTTATAGCTATTTTCCAAATAATAGTAAATTTCTTTTATATTATATAAATTGAGAATATTTCCTGTGGATAAATGGTTAAATTTATCAGCAAAGATCATTATAGAAAATACTGCTAAATAGTTCTGCAGAGCTTGGATGCAGTAGCAGGAATTTAAGACTGAGCGAAACTGTATAAGTTGAACAGCAAAGCAAAAATGCAATAGAATATTTTTCAATGTGGATTTACGTTAGTTGTTAGGTATGAGGTTAAGTTTGTACTTATTTTATCGACCCTGAAAAGAATGAAGGGAAAAGAGAATCTCAAGAGAATTTCAGAATGTTAAGATGGATGAAATATTGCTAAGCACTTAGCCTCCCATGCTAACAATTCATATTTCTTTATTGCCCACAAGGGGCTAAACATAGAGGGAACAAACAAGGACAGACAAAGGAATTAAGTCGATTACATCTACCCCAGTGCGTAACTGGTACTTAATTTATCGATCCGAAAGGATGAAAGGCAAAGTCGACCTCGGTGGAATTTGAACTCAGAATGTAATGGCAGACGAAATACCTATTTCTTTATTACCCACAAGGGGCCAAACACAGAGGGAACAAACAAAGACAGACATAGGTATTAAGTCGATTATATCGACCCCAGTGCTTAACTGGTACTTAATTTATCGACCCCGAAAGGATGAAAGGCAAAGTCGACCTCGGCGGAATTTGAACTCACAATGTAACGGCAGCCGAAATACCGCTAAGCATTTCACCCGACGTGCTAACGATTCTGCCAGCTCGCCGTTAAGCATTTCGCCCAGCGCGATAACATTTCTACCAGCTCGCCGCCATGCTAAAAATTCTGCCAGCTCATCACCTTTATTTGTTTGATAATCATTATTTTCACTGAGTAGATAAATAGTTGTGAATAGTTGTGCAAAGCTTGGATGTAGTAACAGGAATTAAGGTGCAAGTGAAACTGTAGAAGTTGAACAGCAACAACAATAATGCTTCAGAATATGTTTTCCAATGTGGATTTACTTTAGTTATTAGGCATGAAGGGTACTGTTAAGTTTATTTAAATTGTAATAAGTATTTGATGAAGAGAACTTTGAACACTGCTTGATTAGGAAATCTTGATATGAAACAAACTTATTATGCAGGCAAATTATTACTGTTTTATGAAAGACTTCTGAAATCTTTGAAAGAAAGCACTGAACATTTTTTCTTCTCTTTCAAACGTGTACATTGGTCAACAAAAGTTACTTAAGGTTAATTAGAAATAGTATGGAACTTGTGGTATCACCAGCAGGGTAGAATCATAAATAATGCACAGTAAAAAACCTATCTTTTACCTTTTACTTGTAGTGATTGGATTCACATTGTTCTGGGGCACTGATTTGATGGGTTTAGTCAAACAAATTGACCCCAGTACTTAATTTTCTAAAGTCCGGTACTTATTCTATTGGTCTCATTTGGCAAACCATTAAGTTATAGAGACATAACCAAACCAACTTAGACTGACAACCAGTGGGAGGACAAACACTCACTCAAACTCTCTCTCTCTCTCTCTCCCTCTCTCTCACACACACACACATACAGACTATATATATATGTGTGTGTGTGTGTGCGTAGTTGAAATTTACAGAATAACAAAAGACGAAGACAGGTGTATGAACCACAAGCAGACATATTAGTTTGATGCTTGGGGAAGTGAGAAAGTCTTTTATGTCTTGAGGCGGCGCTCTTCTTTAGAAAGGAACAAGAGAAAATAAATAGCGAGCAAATAAAACAACTTGTGGATTCAGGTTATATATATATATATATATATATATGTATATATGTATATATATAACATGTAAAGGTGATATCCTAGATGTAGGAAGTTAATAAGCTTGAAGCAGTCCATAAAATGTATAAGAAACAATTTTCAGGTTTATAGACATAGAAGGTTGTAAATTTTTCCCATATTGAAGTTGGATAAGCTAAAAAAAGTTTTTTTATAGTTCAATTTTAGCAACTGGGGTTGTTGTGTATGTGAAGCTGTATATACATATATCTGTGTGTGTGTGATATATATAAATATATAACTTACTAGTTAACTTACTACACTCTCAGAGTGGTTGACTTTAGGAAGGGCATCCAGCTATAGAAACTCTGCCAGATCAAGATTGGAGCCTGGTGCAGCTATCTCGTTTGCTAGTCATCAGTAAAATCATCCAACCCATGCTAGCATGGAAAGCGGACGTTAAACGATGATGATGATAATATATATATATATATATATATATATATATATATTATATATATATATAAATCACATGGTTATAAAGCAAACTTCTTAACCACACAGCCATGCCTGTGATTATGTGGACAGAATAAAAAATAACTTTACTGTCAAGTGATGCAATATAAATATTTTTTTAAAATTGCAAAAATTAATGGCAAGCAATTTGAGGAACTAATAGCATAAATAAAAAGATGTTAGTAAATTTGTAATTTAACTTGGGGAATTAACCATTTTCAGAAATGCAGCTGAGCTATTGATAATTTTCAGATATTTGTATGAAAATAGTATAGTCAACCTGTGTTTTTTTGTCTTTGTTTTTGATTGATTATGATACAGATATATAACAAAGAAAAGATGTTTCCATTAAAGTAGACCATTTTTTTCAGGAGGTATGTCCCAAATGGAACAGCTGTATTGATGTTTGTTCTGATTGCGCAGCAGCAATCTCAAGAAAAACATGTAGGATTTTAATCTAAAGTTGAATCTGCCAGCAGTGCACTTGCTGCATTCACCAACTGTATGAATCATGAAGCAACATTAATAGTAAAAAAAAAAAACAACATTTATTTAAAGCTGAGTGCAGTAATACAAGATGTAGTTAAACATTAGCAGTGTGATTGCAAGTCATGTTTGAATAGTTGTCTATTTGCAAGACTATCCCAGGATATAGGATCTGAGATCAGTCAAAATTTATTCTATGCAGAAGCATGTTGGTTGTCAAAAGGATAAGCTTTGAAATGATTTGCAGGCTTAAAAATCAAAGCAATGATGTTTTTCTCAGCAAAGCATTTTCATCATAAAGCAATTCCTACTGATGGAATGAAGTTAAAAAAAAAAAATCATTGCGAAATTAAATTATTCTTGACTGAAATAAGCTGTTAAGGTTTGCTTGTGGTGTATTTCAACCATACTGATCAAATCATCAAAACCAATGTTATAACACACACACACTGTATTATAAATATGTATGCATATATTATATATGTATGCATGTATATATATATATATATATATATATATATGTCGGGTTGTGTGTATATCATCATCATCATTTAATGTCTGTTTTCCATGCTGGCATGAGTTGGACAGTTTGAAAGGACTGGCCAGCTGAAGAGCTGCCCAAGTTCTATGTCTGTTTTATCATGATTTCTATGGCTGGATGCCCTTTCTAATGCCAATCACTCTACAGAGTGTACTGGATGCTTTTACACAGCACTGTCATGGCTGTTTTTTTGCATAGCACAAGCACCCATGATCCCGCAAGGTTAGGGATGCTCAGCTGGAGAGGGATGCAGTGGACAGTCTGTATGCAAGGACAACCATGCTTTTACTTACTTTGATGTCTCTTTTCAACTACAGCAAACTGCCAGGAGTCTTGGTCTTCTGTTATTCTTCCTGTAAGTCCCAACATCCATAGACCTTTTCTCACCATTTCGTCCTAATTCTTCCTGGTCTACCCTTCCACATGTTCCCTCCACAGTTAGAGATTGGCACCTCTTGATGCAGCTGTCTTCATTCATACACATTACATGGCCATACGAGTGCAGTCTCCTCTCTTGCACACTACATCTGATGCCTTGTATACTCTATTTTTCTCTCAAGTCACTTAGACTCTGTCATATATGCACACTGATATTACACATCCAGCAAAGCATGCTGGCTTCATTTCTTTCAAGGCTTTGCATATCCTCAATAGTCACAGCTCATGTCCCACTGCCATGTAGCATGACTGTTTGTACACAGGGATCATACAGTCTACCTTTCACTCTGAGGGAGAGGCACTTTGTTATTGATAGATGCTGTAGCTTTCTGAATTTCACTCAGTCTATTCTTTTTCTTGCAGCTATGTTTTCAGAACGACCTCCCTCACTACTAACTTGGTCACCTAAATAATGGAAACTGTCTTCTTCTTCTAAAGATCTCCCCAGACATTTGAGAGTCTATTTTCTGTACATTCCTGGCGTTTAATGTACCTGCACATCTGTCACATCTAAAGACTACTTTCTCTGTTAGTCTTCCAGTGATACCATATATATATGTGTGTGTGGTATATATATATATATATATATATATATATATATATTTACACACACGCACACACATACACTTATGCAGGCATACCCAATAAAACTCAAAACATTGTGCATGCCTGTATTGAATTTTAGAATATCAAACTTTTTCTCTCAGCAAGATATTTTATGATTCTTTAGTATCTACAATTATGGCAAAAATATTATCTATATCCTTATAGAACTCAACTGATGCCTACATTGGACAACCGTGTAAAAATTAGTCACGGCATATTTGTGGGGAAATTTTATTTTACATTTTACTGTATTAACAAACATCATATATTGTAACATATATCCAAAAAGGAGCTAGACTTTGTTACTTAAAATGAAAGAAACATTACTTCTTTCCTTCAGTTATATCTAGTAATTCACGAGAAGTCTTTAAATAATTTTCAATGCTGCTAACATCATTTGATTCAATATTACAGCTTGCTGGTGAAACCATAGCAATTTTCAATACAGCAGCTGATCATGGGGTGTTTATATTCATTTAGATAACATTTTGTTATTGTGAAGCTTATGTAGTTGTTTGTATATTTCCCATTTCTGGTTTATTTTTTTGTATACTTTATGTTCTTCAGCATTTTGATACTATCCCCAAATGTAGTCCTAAGGGTATGGGTATTGTGTTAATTGCTTTTATTATATTTATATTTGATTTAATTGTTTAAAGATTATAAGGGACATATCTAATTGGGGTCTAGGCTAAGATTTCAGTTTGACATTAGTGTCTGATTGTCAGGGATTTAGTGATCAAAGGATTAACTGGGTTACTTGTTAGCTAGTAATCTAGTTATGCAGGATTGGTGAAGTGTATTTTGAATGACCAAACTAACATATATGTAATATATATATAGATATATTGTATAAGTATATAATATATATCCATATGTATATATAAGTATAATATATGTATGTATCTATATGTATAAGTATATAATATGTGTTTCTATATGTATACATAAGTATAATGTATATATATATATATATATATAATAAGTATATAGTATATATCTATATGTATGTATAATAAGTATATGGTATATATCTATATGTACAATAAGTATATAATATATGCACCTAAGGGATATATATATATATATATATATATATAATATATATATATATATATAATATATATATATATATATATATATGTATATATATAATAAGTATATGATATATATTACTCAAAACAGTTATGACTTCTGGGACTTGACTGAGGAAAGAAGGCCATGAATGACCCGTCTTTTAATTGTTGTTTCTCTTGTCTGCCTTGTATCATATATCTGTCTGAATGTTTTATTGTACTCTATTGCATTTTTGTTCTATTTTATATTTATATTTGTATATATAATAAGTTTCTAATATATATATATATATATATGTCTATATGTATATATAATAAGTATATGATATATATATATATCTATGTATATATAATTAGTCTACTATAAATATATAACAGTTTAACTTGGTGTAAAATACACCTAAGCGATATTAAATATCCAAAGAATTATATATATGTATATATATTAAGTATATAATATATATATGTATTCATAATAGGTATATAATATATATATACATACATACATATATATATAATGGAAAACAGTAGCCTCCAATGAACTAATACTTTTTGCCAACAAAAGTAATACAAATGATTCAAGTAGTGGAATAAATTTCTACCATAAAGAAGAAATATCTTTTCTTTGTCATGATTGCATAAAATTCATTCCACTACTTGACTTATTATTTACATATATAAAGAATTTGTGCAATGTATTCCATATTCATTTTCTGTATTTATTATGCCATATGTGTCTTATAATATCCTAATGTGTGTTCTATTCTTACTTTAAATATATTTCCAAACTATTAAAACTCTTGTAAAATCTATGATCGACCAAGTTGCTGGAGTGAATACGATATCATTCTCATTGATTTTCTAAATAATTTATGACCATATAAAGCTCTGTGACTTGGAGCTTATCTAGCAAAATATTTACTTGAAAAATAATAAAATTTCAAACGTCATCTTTGACATATTGTTGAGAAATGTGACATTTGAGATAGATATGTGGGGTAGCGGGTAGCAATTACAAGGAAGATAATCATTTCTTCATAATATTTGGTGGGATTAGAAATTTGAATTTAGGAATTATGAGAAAGGAAAGCTATAAAAGTCAAATATTTAATTCTTTTGTTTACATTTTACAAAAATTCTTTAATCTCTAATTGGAAGTAATCATGTTTGGTATTATTTCATTATTTAAAAAAAATTATCACATACACTCACACACACACACACACACATATATATATATATATGCATACATATGCTCACACACATACACTCACACAAATACACACACACTTCACAGACAGCGAAATATCAAATATATTGGAGTTATATATGAGCCACTTCAAGTTTCAGGCTTGGAAAGTGTGGTGCTCTGATTAGCTTGTATAGCATACCGTGCATGATCCACTGACCATTTATAGTCTCAAGGCATAGCCACTCCATGATGAAATATGAGAAATAAATTACACTTTTACAATGTTGTAAGGGGAAAGAGGATAATTCTATTTTTGTAAGCTAGAATATGTCCCTACTAAGTAAGGATTCTTCACATCCTGTTGAACACATCGTATACTCAACATTAACAACATTCTTATGAATTAAAGGGGCATGACCTAGCTTCCGGGATCGTAATTTATCTCACATTCTTTGAGAATGCTTCATAATGTTTTCCTCAGGTTTTCCTTGTATTTGCTCTAGGTGTGGTTATGTTCTTTGAGCCTGGATGATTTCCAGGTATTGCATGGTGTGCTTCACAAGTTAATTCAAATGTGGCACTCTCCATGCATGAAACTAGAAGTAGTTCATGTATAATTCCAATATTCATTAAATGCACACACACACACATGTATATATATGTGTATATATTCATATACATAGACCCACACATACATATATATTTATACATACACATTCATATATCTATATCTGTCTGTCTGTCTGGGAGTGTATGGAGAGATATAGTGCCTGTAACTGAATTTATAGTCATTCTGTAATGAGTAATCAACTGATCAAGGCCATTTTCTGACAGCTAGGTATCCTTATTAGCACTCAAAATCTACTTCCTTGTCTAATAACAAAATATAACAATTACTAGCAACAAGCATCACTGAAATATAACAAATCTTATCTAACTTCTTTTCATAAAATGGTATATATATATATATATATCATCATCATCATCATCATCATTTAACGTCCGCTTTCCATGCTAGCATGGGTTGGACGGTTCAACTGGGGTCTGGGGAGCCCGAAGGCTGCACCAGGCCAGTCAGATCTGGCAGTGTTTCTACAGCTGGATGCCCTTCCTAACGCCAACCACCCCGAG
>NC_043005.1:37197238-37279738 GCF_006345805.1 Octopus sinensis
TGTGAAAAACTTTGAAAAGCATCAATTTTTTGCCTTTTTTGAAAAGTTACACAGTAGAAAACTTTTTACTGTAAAGTCCAATTTCCTTGATTTTTGCAGCTAAAAAAACACCATGTAATGGTGGTTCTATTAAGTATCTGTTCTAAGTTCAAAGGCATCCTGTGCAACAAAAAACCGTGAAAAACTGTGAAAAGATCGAGTTTATACATTTTCCCTCTTTAAATCTTCAAAAACTTTTCCACTGCTTTGGTGGATTGTGTTCAAACTTTACACACTATTTACTCATCCTAAAAGGATAATGTTAGGAGACTCTGATTTTCACATAATTCATCTGCGTATGACCTGAAATAGTCAAAAACTGAGTAGGAAACCGGTTTTATGCACTTAAATCCCTCATTTTTGACCGAATTGGAGCGTCATGCTGCTGAGGAACCTAGAGCCACCACGTCTGTGCAACAGAACATGGTTAATGGTAAAAAAATGTGCTGCCTCATGTTATTGAAGCAACAATTCTTACGGGTTGCAGCAGCGGAGATGTCTTTATTCTCAGGATACCTCTGACTCCATCAGATATGCAATACCCCTGTCCCTTGCGTTTTGATTTTTCCTCTTTGACTTTTATTTGCCATGTCCATCAACAAGTCCCAAGGCCAAATATTAACAATGGCAGGCCTCCATTTAGGCCCACCATGCTTCTCACACGGCCAATTATATGTCGGATGCTCAAGAGTCGGATGCAAAAAAAACCTTTTCGTGTTTGTCCTGAAAGCCAAAATGAAAAATGTTGTCTACTGTGAGATGCTGTAGGCCATCCAACATACTGCAGCTTCCCTTCTGAACTGGTTTATGGTGAATGAGTACTATTGTTGCCATTCTTTCAAAATTACCTGTTTTTCTTAAATCTTTTTATTTTGTCTGCTACAGCTTCTCAATCTCCTTGCAGATGGTTTGAGTATTGACATCACTGCACCCACTGATTTTCATGCAAACAAAAAAGGGTGTTTATACCTGTGAATGGTTAACAATCCTTTTCAGGGCTATTGTGAGAATGATAACATGGCCCTTTTCAGGGCTACTTTACATTCAATTGTTGCACCCCCTGAGATGCTCTTGTGGCTTCTCTAGGGCTTTTGACCTGTTGTTACTACTTTATTTATGATCTTTGGGGAAAATCCCTTCTTTCTCAATATCAATGCTTGCAACTTAATGCAAAAAATATTCTAAGAGATGTACAATGAAAAAATTGGTAGAACCTATTATGACCATTGCTGAGTATTTAATACTTGAGCAACACTGGGTACTCCTGCTGGTATATAATTTAGGAACAGATATAGCTGTGTAGTAAGAAGCTTGCTTCTCAACTGCATGGTTCCAGATTCAGTTTGACTGTGTGGAACCTTTTGCTATATAGCCTCTATCTGTCCAAAGTCTTGTGAGTGGATTTGGTTGACAGAAACTGAAAGAAACCCATTGTGTGTGTGTGTCTTTGTGTTTCTATTTGTCTCTCACCACTGCTTGACAACCAGTGTTGGTGTGTTTATGTCCTTGTGTTATCAGTCTGTTTTGCCAATCCTCTAAGTACTAAGTTTGAAAATAAAAATAAGTATTGGAGTCAATTCATTCAACTAAAATTCCTCAAGGTAGTGCTCTAACATGAAACAAGTAAAAAAATGATAAAGAAATATACATCCTTAGGCTTGAAATCAGCTTCATCCATTATTATAATACCTAGAATAAATTGCATAGTTGTTCAATAAATAAGCCAATAAGTTTGTATTTAAAGTAATTAGCCAATAAGTTTGTTTTTAAAATAATTGCCTATATATTTGTCTTATTTCTATTTAACCAATAATTTTGTTCTTAAAGTAATTAGTCAACAAGTTTGTCTCAGTAAATTAGTCAACAAGTTTGTCTTTTTAAAAATTGGTTTCCTACTTCTGCGATCTATCCAAAAAACAAAGTGAACTTTTCAAAAGATAAATTTATTACTTTACTTTCAATTTAGGCAGACTCATATTCTTCAAAATATTTCTCTATGATTCTGATATACTACTCTCAATGTTTGTTCCAGTTTTAGAATTCATTTTAAGAGGAAGTATGCAGTTTTTGTAGTGAACTCTCTACAGTCTTTCTTTTGTCTGAAATCAATAGTCTTTTAAGATGGATCTCAACTTGAACAAAATATGTCTGCAAGGGGTTAAATCCAAGGAGTATAGCAGTTAAGGGATGAAGATTGTCTTGTGCTTGCCAAGAATTCCTAGTTAAGAAGTGAAGCATGAGAAACTACATTGTCATGGAGCAGCATCCAGGTTTTACTTGTACATACCCCAGGCCTCTTCCTTTCCTTTGCCTCTCAAAGACACCCTACTAAAAACTCTTAATCAATATCACAAGACACCCTACTAAAATCTCTTTATCAATTTTCTGAGCCTGTTAAACAAAATCATAGTGACATCTTTCCAAATGAAAAAGAGGATCTCCATATTTGGAATTTTCTGTTGTCCTGTTTTTTTGGTTGTGGTGCCAATGATTCAACGAACAACAAGTGCCTTTTCCATTTAATATCTTAGCAATTGGTAATGTTTTTTGAGGTTTCTTGTCAATGGAATTATCTGCCAGCTCAATACATTCAAATTCTTCTAAAATAAAAATTTTCTTTACTTGCAAAACAGATAAGGGTTTTCAACAAGAAAAGCATCCAGCTGCATTAATTTTGCCTTGATACCCTTCCTATTTAATTCTTGTTAAATGTTAAGTGAATGAACTGGGATTTGTAGACATTTTTTCATCATCAATATGAATGTCATCCTTAAGGCAGTGAGCTTGCAGAATTGTCAGCACACTGGACAAAATGCTTAGCAACATTTTATTCACCTTCACATTCTGAGTTAAAATTCTATCGAGGTTGACTTTGCCTCTTATCCTTTTGAGGTTGATAAAATATGTACCAGATGAATAATGTAATTGACTTAGCCCACCACCTAAAATTACTGGCCTTTTAAATTCGAAACCAATATAAAATTGTTGACAGCAACATTGTATTCCACATTTACAAACCTCAAAATATATGAAATCATTCCAGGAATGTACTATGACTTTTGATTATTTTCCTTATATTTCTCACGAAAGTGGTAAAGCTGATTATGAGAAGCACAGAAGAAAGAAGAAAAAGTGGATGTAGATAATTTTTTTACAGATATTTGTATTTCTATTACGTTAAAGATAAAGTTGGCACATAAATAACAAGATTTCTTTACTGTAATAACTGTGGAAACTGAGATTGTTAACTCCAAGATAAACTCCAAAGTATATATTAAATACTGTTTTATTTTTGTAGTAATATTACTATTACACTAGTGTTACTCATCATATAACTGGTAACTCTGGACATATACTTTTGCTGACATGAGTTAAAAGCCACTATTACATTACACACACACACACACACACACACACACACACACACACTTCCACACATACATATATACATGCACACACATGCAATTAGATTTTTATGTAACTGTATGCATATGTACATAATCTGTTGTAAATCTCCCCAAAATTCATTAAAAATATAATCTTTATATCAATATGTATATATCATGTGGCCACATATATGTAATTGAAATTGTTTGTTGGGGGTAGAATTGAGGTGGAAAGAGAGAGACAGGTTGAGGTAGGAATGAAAATTATCCTGTTCTGGTTATGCTGTATTTTTTTCTTCTGGTAAAGGTATATCTTTTTAGTTTCTACTTCAGAATATGTTTAACTTAATGAGCATATATATATATATATATATATATATATATATATATATATATATGTGTGTGTGTGTGTGTGTGTGTATCTGTATCTGTCTGTGGGTGTGCATGCATGTTTGTATTTATATATTTATATGCAAATTTTCGTGTGTGGGTATATATATATATATATATATATATGAGCATGTATTTGCATATAAGCACACGTATATATATATATATATATATATATATATATATATATATATATACTTACTGTCCCATGAAGTGTTATAAATGCATAAATATATGCATATATGTATGCAGCATCTGTTAGTATTGTGCGTGTGTGTGTCTGTGTGCAAAACAATTGCTCTCCATGTGGCATTGAAGAATTACCATAATTGTTCTGAAAGACTATTACATTTCAATGGACCATAATTGGCATATTTTCAATATATCCTCCCCATGCATTATTTTTTCCTTCTCTTTCTTACACACACATATATATATCATGTAACACATTACAATGTAATATATATATATATATAATATATATAATACATATATATGTATATGTATGGATATATATATATATATATATGATTCTGAATGACATTATCTTTCAATAAAAATGAAGTCTTTGTTTAAACATGAACTTGTGGCCTTTATTTGCTTCTGATGCCATGTATCAAGAATTGTCTCTAATCTCTCTAATTTGCATTAAGGTTGCTCTTAGCTATACGAGGCAATCATCTTCTCTGGACCTACATATACTAATATGTCAAATTGTAGAATTCATGCTGTGATTTCTTCTAAATATAATGTTTCATTCAGAAGAATTTATATATTAGCATTATTTGCTTAGTCTTTTACTTTCAGTTTTTTTTTTCCGTGAAACTTTTGATTAAAAACTTTGATAATGGTTTTCATGTATAGAGTCATATGTAGAGTTATATATAGTTACGTTTGATAAAGTTTTAGTTTCTTGTCTATTTGGTGGGGGGGGGGGAAGAAATCTGCATAAAGTGAGTAGATTTTTGCTGTGCTTGAGAAAACCCATTTGTCTCCATAAAAATGAGGTTCTGTCAAGCTTGTCTTCTCACACCGATCCCTTCCCCAGTCTTCTAACTGTGGTGATACTCACTCAAGTGCTGTAAAAAAAAATACCATCCACAACCATGCCTACACTTCCCATTGCATCCCTACTGCTGTTTCTTATCACCTCCGTGACCTACTTCTATTTCATTCATTCTCCCCCCCCCCTCACTGCATTGAACTCTATCACCGTTTCTAATATCTGCTATGTTCTTTAGCACACTTATACATCTATTCACTATTTCTGTTTCTCTATCTTTATTCTGTCTCTCATATTCACCTTGTGACATAAGGGGATGCCCTCACCATCTCTCCTCTTTGCAGCTGAGGAAGCTACTTATTCATCTCTTTAGCATGACACCTATTTCTGTTACTCTATCTTACTCTTTACTCTCTCTCTTTTACTCTTTTACTTATTTCAGTCATTTGACTGCGGCCATGCTGGAGCACTGCCTTTAGTCGAGCAATTCGACCCCAGGACTTATACTTTGTAAGCCTAGTACTTATTCTATCAGTCTCTTTTGCCAAACCGCTAACTTATGGGGACGTAAACACACCACCATCAGTTGTCAAGCAATGTTGCGGGGACAAACACAGACACACAATCATATGCACACACATACATATATATATACATATATACGACGGAATTCTTTCAGTTTCCATCTACCAAATCCACTCACAAGGCTTTGGTTGGCCTGAGGCTATAGTAGAAGACACTTGCTCAAGGTGCCACACAGTGGGATTGAACCTGGAACCATGTGGTTGGTAAGCAAGTTACTTACCACACAGCCACTCCTACGCCTTTAACTTGCTTTGACATTGTACCTCACTCAGTTGAGATTCTTTTTTTGTGAGTACTCTGTGACATCGTTGTTGCTGATGCCATCAGAAAAGCTCTCAATACTCTATAAGGATGATGTTAGGAAGAGAAACCAGCTGTAGAAAACTTGCCAAAGCAGATATTGCAATTCAGCACAGAACCCTGGCTCATGAATTCCTGTTGAACACTCCGACCCATGCTAGCATGGAAAAAGGAACATTAAATGATGACAATGATCACACACACACACACACACAAATATACAGGTACATACATAAACATAGATATATATGTATATACATGTATTCACACATGCACACACACACATATATATATATATATATATAATAAATATTAGGGAATATATCCAAATTTACAGGAAAAAAATCAGATTTAGGATTAAATCCAATTTTATTTATTAAATTTATTAAATTTTATGTATTGATTAAGTCTTTCCTTGTTTGTTTTGCAAAATAGTGGTTTTGTCTCAAATAATATTTTATATATATATATATATATATAAAGAAAAGATAATATATATATATATAATCTTGTTTCAGTCATTTGACTGCAGCCATGCTGGGATACCACCTTGAAGGGTTTTAATTGAATAAGTCAACCCTAGGACTTATCTTTTTAAAGCCTATTATTTGTTCTGCTGTTCTCTGTTGTCAAAGTGCTTAGTTATTGGGATGTAAACACACAAATATTGGTTGTCAAGTGGTGGTGGTGGTGGGGAGGATAAATGCAGACACACATGTGTGCACACATGCACACACACACACACACACACATCTACAATGGGTTTCTTTCAGTTGTCATCAACCAAATCCACTCACAAGGCTTTGGTCAGTCCAGAGCTATGGAAGTCACTTGTCCAAAGTGCCTTGCAGTGGGATGGAACCCAGAATCATATAGTTGGAAAACAAACTTCTTACCACACAACTATTGCTGCTAACATAATGAACATGTATAGACATCTACACTACACTTATATATTTTATATGTGTGTGTTTAAAATGTTTGTTTTTCTCTTTAGTTTATCCTGACTAGAAAATATCCCTGTTAGTTTAACCCTTTAGTGTTCGCATTATTCTGCCAAAATTAATGCTTTTTTATCCAAATTGTTTTGAACTAATCATGCATTATCTTGTAGCTTTGAGATTTTGATGAGGTAGCTCTTAACTTTTAAAACGATATTGTAGGGTTGGTGTGAGAGACCAGATCTGGCCAGTTTGAACATAAAACAGGCAGAATACTTTTGGCCCGATATGGCCAGTTTAAATGCTAAAGGGTTAAGCTATATGATAATCATATAGATTCAGATTTATAAATCTAATATCTTCCTCTTCCTTCATCTCGGCAGAACCACAGGCTGACAATACATCGTATTGTTAATTAAAGAGGTTTTATGTTTCCCAGATATTAAAGAGGTTTTATGTTTCCCAGATTTGCAGATGCTTGTTATAAACTTGACTTTCTTAAAGGGTTTTGATGTATGTTCTTGTATAAAAATATATGCATGAATTTGATTATGTTTATGTAAAAAAAAACCCCCAAAAAAACAAAAAAATGGTGCTGTATAAATTTGAATTAAACAAAACTAAAACCAAGTCTTCACAATTTTACAACTCTTAATGAACTTGCTTATCTTTCGGCACCAGATTAGTTTGTGTGAATAACCTTAATTTGTTGCTAGCATTACTCTCTGATGAAATAATTCGGCAAAAATTCTTTAAATCACTGTCTTTTTACTTCATCAGCTATTGAACAGCTAAACTGATTTGATTTATCTCTGTAAAATGAAAATTAATGCTGCTTTTAAATTGTCTTAACTCGGATTCAATATTTGATTGGATAATTTTGCAGTATGTTTGATGATCTATTAGTGCAGTGAAACTAATGGGATTTTCATATCATTAGCTTATTACTACCATTGCTCTATATTTCAGCATTATCAGTATTTTTTTGCCTAATTCATTAATGAGTTTTAAAAATACTTGCTTCTATATTGAAAGGATGGGTTCACTGCTGAGTGAATACATGCTGTTGTTGCATGTCTTTTCACAGCATGCTAGTGTTTCACTAACCAGCTAGTTACCATTTGTTAGGGTCATCTATTTTCAGTTTATTGTAGCTAGGTAGGTTATAGTTATATACTCTCCTGCATTTTTTTTTCTTTCACCATTTCCATATTGATATTGGAGAAATAATACTTTGATAATATGGTATGGAGACTTATTTTTCTAGAAGAGAGAAACAGAGTTTCTTTTAGATGTCACCATTTTGTAGAGAAATAATGTACCATCATCATCATCATCATCATCATCATCATCATCATTTAACTTCCATTTCCATGGTGGCTTGGGTTAGACAGTTTGACTGGAACTGGTAAACTGGAGAGCTGCACCAGGCTCCAGTCTGTTTTGGCTTGGTTTCTATGACTGGATGCCTTTCTTAATGCCAACCACTTCATAGAGTATACTGGGGTCTTTTATGCATCACTGGAATGGGTGCCTTTTGTTTGTCAGCAGCACTGGCTACGACTACTATTTTACTTAGCTTGATATGTCTTCTCAAGCACAGCAAATCCCCAAATGTTCTAGTCATCATCACCTCTGTGGAACTCAGCATCCAGAGAGCATATTTCACCACCTTGTTACAAGTCTTCCTTGGTCTGCCTCTTTGACAAATTCTCTTCACAGTTAGAGATCAGAACTTTTTTTATACC
The DNA here is from genome assembly GCF_006345805.1 of Octopus sinensis. Lineage (NCBI taxonomy): Eukaryota > Metazoa > Mollusca > Cephalopoda > Octopoda > Octopodidae > Octopus > Octopus sinensis. The sequence continues at coordinate 37,205,631 of NC_043005.1, forward strand.
TCCACAAATTTGAAAAACATCTTTCCTGATTGTACTTTATCGAAATGGATTTATAAAGATATTATGTGCAGCCATGTTTGTATTGTTGAGTGGTTAAGAAGCTCACTTTGCAACCGAATTTTCATGTTTATTCCCACCACATGGGCATATGTCTTCTATTATAGTCCTAGGTTAAACAATGCTTGTGAGTGAATTTGGTAGATGGAAACTGTGTGAAAGCCCATCATGCGTATGTATGTGTGGGCCTGTGTCTATGTGTGTGTGTGTGTCTTTGTCATTCAACCATCACCTGACAACCAATTTGTCGAGTTGGCAATTCAGTGAGTTGGCAAAAGAGACTGATAGAATAAGTACCAGATTTAAACAAAATAAAAAATACTTCTAGAGTCGATTTGATCAACTAAAATACTTCAAAGTAATGCTGCAGCATGGCTGTAGTCTAATGACTGAAACAAGTAAAAGATATAGTGGTTAGATTTTTTTTTATTTATCTTTAACCGATCCTGTTTGTAAGCGATGGCTATACAGGAGTACTGTTAACCATTGACTAGATATTAAAGTAACAAACTTATTGGTACCACTGACAGGAAGTGTTGTGTCATATAAGATGGTATTATAGTCCCATCCTTGCTAGCACAGAAGGTGGACATTAAATGATGATGATGATGATGATGTTAATGATGAAGAGATCAAGTAGCAATGTGGAAAAAAAGAAAGATACTATCAATAATACGATGAAATCTAATTCAGAATCAACATAAATCAAAGAGTAGAATTATTGTCACCATCTGAAGATATATTTATTTAGATTGTCGCATTGTTATTGCTGTCTTATCTTGAATATTCATATTGAATGACATGAAGGAGTGGAATTAAATGATCTGGAAACTTAAATAATGGAACCAACGAAGTGCAATGATTGAGGACCTAAGTTGTGGAGTGGTTAACTTATCATTAGTTGAAGCCTTTTTCATTGCTGTTGTTTTGAACCATCAAGTAAGATAAGGAAACTTTCTCAATCACACCCTTCTTGAGTAAGCTTGGCTGTTTACATTGTCATTGGTATTTCCCAGAAGAGATTTTGTTATTAGGTAGTTAATAGTGTATTAGATACACTGAAATATAAGGGATATGGCTGTTGCGAGTTCTGGGCTTAGATAAATTTGGCTGCCAATCCCTGTTAAGGTCCCCAGGATCATGAGCTATATGTTTGTCAGCAGGGAGATGAATGTTATAGCAGTGATTTTGGATATATTTCCATTTTGTTGGTGCCATAAATGATTACAGGTCTCTCAATGTCTGCCCTCATAATGCCACCTCCCCATTCTCAGACACTCCTTCACTTAGTTGTATATATTATTTTCCTTGTACATTTTCTATCTTGCTAGTTACTTGACAACCTCATTGGTGCAGGTGGCACAAAAAAAGCACCCAATATATATTGTAAAAGGGTTGGCATTAGGAAAGGCACCCAGTCATAGAAATCATGTCAAATCTAACACTGGAGCTTAGTGCACCCCTGCGGCTTACCAGATTGTCAAATCCTCGAGTCCATGCCAATATGGAGATAATAATGAAGATGATGATGGTATTAGTGAATTGTTTATAACACATCTATATTAATGAGTATAACAAGTTGTGTTTGTTTCTGTTTGTCTGTGTGCATTTACAGTACTGTATTTAAGAGATGAGAAATTATGTACATTATTTACATTTGACGGATATTTGCACGTGTGTGTGTGTGTGTGTATTTTTCTTTCATAGAAATGTTATGGTAAAAGCATTATATCCCTTATTTCGTTGAAACTATATGACAAATACTTATGTTTTTATTTGTTTTCCTAAACCCATAAAAAATATAGGAAATATTCTATCACTACAGAAACCATCCTTTGTGTACATAATTTTCTTATCTTTAAATATCATTTTCCTTGTCATTAAACATCTTTGGCCAAGAACATTTTTCATCAGTCTCCTTACATCTGTATCACAGTAGATAGGGTAGACAATTAAAGTTTAAGCCCACAATAGACTGTTAACAGATATACTTAAGCATTATTAAATGCTGTAGAGCATTCCAGTAACTTTTGCCTTTATATACACATATGTTATGGGTAAAGAAAGACTGCTGGAAAGAAAAAATACAGAAGAGAGACAGATAAAGGTGATATTCACAACTATTCACCAAAAGAAAAAAAGAGGTATGGCAACAGAGGGAAGACAGGAAAATGGAGAAAAAAGTGAAGAGTTGGCAATTTGAAAATCCTAATGTAAATGAAAGAAAGCAATTGAAAAAGGGATATGTTGTAAAGCTATTGTGAAATTTAAATAAGGTTAATGGGCTTTGCAATGGAACAAGAATTCCAATAACCTATATATATGTGACTGTGTTTGGAGGCGACATTGTTACAAAAGCTGAACATTATTGAAAACATGTCATTGTGCCAAGAATTACTCTGAGACCTTCTGACACCACTCTGCCATTCACTGTTATGGGTTTGCAGTATGTTTCCAGTTTGAGTGGCTTTCACAGTGACAGTGAAGAAATCTCACAATCAATCTTAGAGTAAAATAGATCTGTTCTTCTTTCCAACTGATTTATCTGTGTATAGAGAATTGTATGATGCTCTGTCGTACTTCTGTCAAGAATTACAGGAGGTAATGCAGATATGGTGACAGTGTTGTAAAATAATTCGCCAACATTTGTGTACACTGAAGTCTTGTAATGTTAAAAAATTTTTTTAACTTTTATATCATCTGGATACTTAAGATGCATACTTGTATGTTAGTTTTTATCTATTTTTTTATCTGGGTTTTCGTTAATCCTCATCATTTATCATCAAGTACCTCAGGGTTGGACAGATTTCAAGTTTAAAAACAAAATCAATTTTGATGATTACAATTAATCAAGTGTAAATAGTATTAGATCTGATAACATCACACATGGTGATGTTGGTGTTAGTTTCATAAAAGTGTGGTGTCAGTATAAGAATACTTATTTGTCCTTCAAATTTATTTCATTGGCAGAAGTGGAAACCTTATATATGTGTTGTTGTGATGAGATATTGGCAAACCTGGTGATGGTGCTAAGGAAGCTGAAAAAACACCTTTGTACAAAACATCCATATTTAAGTAAGAAACCTGTTGAATATTTTAGAAGGTTTATGACTGATCAAACACACTGAACTAAGCACCTGATCAACTCTGCAACTAATTTGGACAAAACTCAAGAAGCAAGCTATGTTGTTGCAGAAATTATGGCAAAAAGTTAAAATCTCACTCAATTGCCAAGTCAGTAATTTTATCATAGTTATCATTTTTTAACATCCACTTTTCCATGCTGACATGTTTTTGGTGCAATTTGTAGAGGTAGATCTTCCCATTGCTAGTCCTCACCAGTTTCCAAGCAAGATAATATTCCCCATGGCCATGCATGTTTTTCCTGGCAAACTGGAGACAAACATTATCTGTATGATGGTGCTTACTTATGACCATCATGTAATGTTGTGATAAGAGTACACACCTACATGAACACACACACACACACACACACACACACACACACACATGCATAAACACATGACAGGCTTCTTTCAGTTTCTAACAACCAGGTCCACTTACAAGGCTCCAGTTTGCTCGAGGCTTTAGTAGAAGACACTTGCTCAAAGTGCATAGCAGTGGGACTAAACTCAAGACCATAAAGTTGGGAAGCAAGTTTCTTAACATGCAGCCACACCAGCACCTATCAGCTTGATATAAAAATAATAAATATTCTGTTTGATTTGATAAAGTGAAAAAATAAATTTTAACTCTTTTTTTTTTCTTTTTCTGATAATTAAAGATGTATGAACAAACTGTCTTGGTTAGTGATGAGACATGGTGAGATAAAGCTACATTCTAAGTACCAAATACACTTAACAAGAATATTTTGGGAAAGAATGAAAATATTCTTACATTCTATTCATAAAGTGAACTCATTTAAGATAAAAAGTAATATTGTGCTGAGCTAAAATGGAAAGAGAACAAAGCTGAAATGCTTGAACTGTCAGAATTTTCACAAATTAGATAAGTTTTTTTGATGAATTAATTCTCTCAAGTTTGTGTCTGCAAAGTAAAAATATTGAAATGTATTTTACATCACTCGATATACATTCCATGGTTTGGGTGAAAGATCCATATGTGTTAAATATGAGTCAAGCAATTTTAACTGTTTCTTAAGAAAATTACAAAAGTTAGAAAAGGCAGAGGACAGAAGCTGAAATACACATCAACAGCCATAGTTTCATTGGAGTTAACTCCCCAACAGACTACATTGTACTATCACAATGAAAGCTCTTAAATTAGTCCTCCCTTTCTCAACTGAATAACATTGCGAATTAGGGTGAATTAAGATTAGAATGGAGAACAAGTGTTGGTTGTCTGTTCAAACAATAAAAGCGGACTTGAAATATATGCTTGCTAACCATCAGACCTCAACAAACATGAGACACCCTGAGATATCGACTCTTACAAGTCACCCTCCTACCTTTTGCTACAAGCTAAATTAAGGCATCTTCATTGTTCATTTAAATATATAATAATATATTTAAGTAAACTTGATTAGCAGATTTATACTTAGTGTAAAAGCATTTGCTATAATTTTGCTTTCGAATCATTGGGAGAGATTCCATTTGTATGCTGCATTATTTTTTTGAGCTTTACTTTTTTTTTTGCGCATTCTGGATTTCCATCAAAGAAGTGGTGATGAAGTTTTTAAAATCATTTGTAGCTATGAAGAAGTTTCAACAGAAATAGACAGTGAGGATTTTTTAAACAAAAACTTGGCACTACAGATATTTTGTAAAAAAAAATACAGTGATTAAGATGCTTTTGGAAAAAAAAAAGAAAGGAAGAAAAATTACTAACAACGAACTTTGATTTGTTTTTAATGTGTTTTTGTGAGATCATTTGAAAATTACAAAATTGTGATATTACACTAGTTGAAAAAAAATATCTGGACAAATAAGTTCAGATTATATTATGGTGAATGACAAGTTTCCAACATTTTACCTTGGAGAAGGTTGTTGGAATGATTTTTTTGATCAGAATAGAGATTTATTTTGATCTAAACAAAATCGCCAATGAAAAATAAAATTAAAATATTTTATTAATAGAATTGGTGGTAAAATGTTTAAATTGGGTAATGTTGTGATAATGATGAAGAAAATAATTGATGTCATGTTTTGAAGGGGAGAGAAATCTTGTGATGTTGAGAGATAATTTTTTTTCAGCTATTATCAAAAGAATGGAATTAATGTTACAAATTTAAGGCTAAAAATAAAACAGAAACCAGTAGAGTGAAGCTTTGGAAATATAAATTATATGATCAGCAACAGACTATGGATACTTGAAAAATGTGTCACTGAAAGGTCTTTATCTCTTTTGTTACCATATTTCTATTGAAATAAACTGCCTTTGTTTCAATTAATTCTGAAAATGGTGAAGAATTAAGTAAAATACCTTGCCATTATTAATCTGGTGTTGGAGCATAAATTAACATGAAATTTTGGTGGAAGGTTTTAATTTACATGCTTAAAACAAAATGTTTGTACCATAGATTTAGGGTTGGTCTCAGGTAGGTTGGTACCAAAATGGGCTAAATTTGCCAAAAGGGTTAAATTTGACACTGAAAACTAAGGGGTAAAAAGCATTAATATAATATTGACATTATAGACAGAGATACACAACATGAAATTGATGAGCGACCAAAACTAATGAGATATAGAGATTCTTATTGCAGTGTTATGAAATACATCTTTGTTGTGGCTACTTGATGATGATGATGATGGTGGTGGTGGTGGTGGTGGTGGTGGTGGTGGTGGTGGTGGTGGTGGTGATGATGATGATGATGAAGAAGAAGAAACATTTATTATATTACAACTTTCTGACAGTCATTGCAGAATGTACTCTAGTTTTTCTTGCATCCGATTATGCTGCAGCCAAGAAAAATACACAACAACATTATTATTATGTAACTCGTACATTGATTTCTACTTAGAACACATGATGTGATGCAAATGATAATACACATTTCTAGAGCAGAAAATGTTAATAATAACACAATGATGAAAATTTTAGTTATTGCATTTTTAATCCAGAGATTGGAATGCACTCAGCGTACTACATACATTTACACCCATATTGCTATAAAATCTTTGCACTTCCACTGCGGCATCTATGCAGTTTATGTGCAAAAGTTTGAGTGCAATCAAAACTAAACTCAGGTGCAAGTTGCATGTAATTTTTAAAAATGCACGTCTGTATTCCTTAGTGGCAGAGTGCAATGCATGCATGTATCTCTGTTATAAAAACTTGTATTAAAGTACTTGTTTTCATATAATAAAACTTTTTAAAAAAGCTGATGGTGTTCAATCAGACTTTTAGCACCATATTTTGTGTTGTATATTGGAAATGGTTGAAAGTCACTGTAATAAATTATATTGATTCATTTTTACCATTTTCTGTTGATCTTTATATATTCACTGCTCAATTCTCATTACCATAAATCAACTCATTTCTTGTACACGCTAATGCATATTTATGTGTATCTAATTCTGTTGTCTCTCTCTATCTGTCTCTCTATAAATATACACAAGTATACACACGCACACATGCACGCACACACACACACATGTGCACACAGGTGCAGACATAGGCACAATTGTGCTTGTGTGGCAAGAAGTTTGCTTCCCAACTATATAGTTCCAGGTTCAGTCCCATTGCATGGAACCTTGGGCTGGTGTCTTCTACTATAGCTTCGTGCCAACCATAGCGTTGTGAGTAGATTTACTAGATGGAAACTGAAAAAGTCTGTTGTACATATATATATATATATATATATACACACACAGTAGACTTCTTTCATAACTGTAAATGTCTGTGTTTTTACCTCCACTACACCACTTGATAACTGACGTTGGTTTGTTTACATCTGGTAACTTAGCAGTTCAGTTAAAGTGACTGATAGAATAAGTGCCAAGTTTAAAAAAAGTGTTGGGATCGATTTTTTGACTGAAAATTCTTAAGGGTCATTCCACTGCATGGCCACAGTATGGTGGCCGAAACAAGTAAGGGATAACAGATGCTTATATGTGTATTTCTGTGTGTATGTGTGTGTGTAGGCTGTGTGGTAGGAAACTTGCTTCCCAACTATGTGGTTCCAAGTCTCACTGTGTGACATCTTGGGCAAATATCTTCTAGTATAGCCCCAGGCTATACTAGAATTTGAAAAAAGTCTGTCATGTTTATGCACATGCATATGCAATCTGTGAGTGAAACAGTAAAAAATGCAAGACTTTTCTCAAGTTCCAAATGTAAATTTGTGTTAACTACATCCCAAAGACGGAGCCTTGTATCTTTGTTGGCAACCATCTCCCTCCTCGTTGGAATATTTATAATAATTAAAAAATAGAAGAGACGTGCATATACAGGCATGGCTGTGTGGTAAGAAGCTCGCTTTCCAAACACATGGTTCCAGGTTGGTTCAGTCCCACTGCATGGCACTTTGGGCAAGCATCACCTTCTATAGCCTTGGACCAACCAAATCCTTGTGAGTGGGTTTGGTAGACAGAAATTGAAAGAAGCCTGTTGTATATATATATATATATATATATATATATAATATATATATATATATATATATATATATATATATGTATATATGTATATATATATATGTATATATATATATATATATATCTGTGTGTTTGTGTTTGTGTGTCTCCTCCACCACCATCGCTTGGCAGCAGGTGTTGATGTGTTTACATACCCATAACTTAGCAGTTCGGCTAAAAAGTCTGATAGAATAAGTACTAGGCTTACAGCTGGGACCAGTTTGTTCAATTAAAACCCCTTAAGGGGGTGCTCCAGCTTGGCCACAATCAAATGGAACAAATAAAAGAATAAAAGAAAATGAATATATATATATATATATATATATATATATATATATATATCTGTCATCATCATCATTTAATGGCCATTGTCCATGCTGGCCAGCTGGAAATCTGTACCAGACTCCAGTCTGATTTGCCATGGTCTCTATGACTGAGTGCCCTTCCTCACCCCAACTACTCCGATGCCATTTGCATGACACCAGTATTTGCCACGATTATGTTTTTACTTGGCTTGATGGGTCTTCTTCTCAAGCATGGCATAATGCCAAGGGTCTTGGCCATTTGTCATTGCCTCCATGAGGCCCAAATACACACACACTTTCACACGTTTTCATGTATGTTTGCCTGTACCCATGTTTTGACATCATGTGATGATTGTAAACAAGCATTACCAGTTGTTCAATTCCAGTCTTCTGTGGAAGGGCAAGTTTGTCAATGGGAAAATATTGCCTCAGTTAGAAACAGCTGAGGGCTGATGATAGGAAGGCATCCAACCATACAAAATACACCTCAACAAAATCTTGTCAAGTCCTGTCCACCATCAATTTTTTTTTTTCAAGCTTTATTGAAACTGAGTGTCCTTTTGTTTTTAAAGATGACATTATTAGGAAATATCTGTAATAAAGATATTAAGAAGCTACTCCATATTTGACTCACTGTAAAAATAATGCTTCATTCGAGTTATGTTATATGAAATATAATACAATTGTCAGTGGTGGTAGAAGTAATATGTTTATAGGAGAGATAACCATGGAGTGTGCTTGTGAATATTTAAACTGTGAAAAGATAAATTGCTTTACATTAATAAATCAAATGAAAATGAAATTTGACTTTTTCAATTAGTCTTTTAATTACTCAAAAATCTCAGAATTGTTTTAGTATTCAGCATTGAATAGCCATTTAGCCACTTTAACAAATGTTTCTGCATGTAGTGATGTAGTATACATATTTATAAGAATAATCTTTATGTCTTTACAAATAAACATGTGTATATACATAGATATTTACACACACACGCGTGCACACACACACACGCACACACACATACACACACACACACACACACAGAATTTTTCTTTTACAACTACACATGCATATTGTGTATTGATATACACATGTACTCATGCAAATGTACATACATATATATATGTTTGTATATATATGCATGTATATATGCACATATATATATATGTGTATATGTGTATGTTTACATACATATATGCTTATATGTATATTTGTACATGTATATATGTGTGCATGTTTTTGTGCATACACTCATGATTGTAATTATATGACTGCACACAAAATATATTTTTAGATATAGTTGATATATGTATTCATGTACATACATATGTACAAAAATACTTTATATATATATATGTATATATACATACATGCATGCATTCACACATATGTACATCTTTTTCTCATTTGTGCATCCATCAAGCAACTTGAATTTCTTTTTGGTTTGGTTATATAACAACTTGGAAAGGCAATAAGCTTGAATAACATGGGTAAATATTTAGCTTGCCATAGCTGGATGTAAACTGATCTGTCATTGGATAATTTATTTATTGTTAAGATGACTAGCTATAATTACATATCTACTCAGGAATACAGATATTATTCTCTCTCAGTTGCTATTTGAATTCAAATGAGTTTGTTATCAAATAATGTGATGGTCAGAGAATTCTGTAACACTGTCTTTTGATTGCGCCTCTGATATTGCTGCACATACTGCATTATGATGCAGAAAATTCTATGTTGATATAATATTTGCTATATCAAGTGTAACTTCCGTTATTCTTGCCTAAGAAAGATGATCATGGCTCTGAAAACCACCAAACTATCATTTTACAATTAAATGAGCCATTCCGCCATCATATTCTCCTTGTGTCTATCTGCCTGTCTGCTTGTCTGTCTATCTGTTTGCCTGTCTGTATGTCTCTCTCATTCTCATTTCTCTCTGTTCTGCTGTTATATAAATATAGTGTGATCAGTATTTTGCCCATGGTGCAGAGCAATCATCATCATCATCATTTTAGCTTCTACTTTTCTTTGCTTCTGTGAATCAGAGAGAATTTATTGAGGCTTTGCAATATGGCCCCTAGACTGACTAAAGCACCCATACTACTGCCACTTTAAAAGTACCCAGTACACTCTGCAAAGTGTTTGACATTAGGAAAGGTAACCAGCTGTAGAAACCTTGTCACAACAGGCGAGTGGAGCCATGTGCCACTCTCTGGCTTGTCATTGCCTATCAAATCATCTAACCCATGCCAGGTTGGAAAATGAAAGTTTAATGATGATGATATTTAAGTGAAGGAGAAAGTGAGAGAGACATAGTGACATAGATAATCACATTTTGACTTGATATATACACATATATATATATATTGTATTTCGCGATGGTCTCTTTTTTTTTTGCCAAATAAACACTTGCACTAGATATTCATTCCACACTCATTAATTACTGTTCTAATCCAACTCATGTCCATTGTCCAGAAATCTTTCGTTACACATCTGTGACCTCTCCAGCAACACTTTTTGTTCTTGTGTGCACTCTTGCTCTGCTTAATCCATTCTGAGAATGATTATTACATAATTCTTAGCTTCCTAAAACACCTATCATGACATTACATAATTTTTTGATATTTTGCCTTATATATATATATACACACACACACACACATATATATATATACACACATACACACACATATATGTACACACACACATATATATATACATATATATACTTATATGTACATATATATATATACTTATATATACATATGTATATAGGTATATATATGTATATATCTAAAACCAAATTGTTTTTATCGACATTACTACCTCTGTCTCAGCTCAGTTTGGATTTCTCTTATAGCCATTTTTGATTCTGTAGGCCTTGCCCTGGATGAAGTAGTCAGAGTTTAAGTTCACATTCATTTGAGCAGTACTATGTGCTTTCTATACTAAGCTTATCTAGCTCTCACCTGCTGTCTCTCTGCCATCATCAAAGTGGGTGTTCCATGTTACCACTAGTTTAACCCCAAGTATATCTTATACCAGCTGGTTATTGGTGCAGCACTGTACCTTGTACAATGCAGTGCATTATATATATACATATATATATATATATATATATATATACACACACACATACACATATTCTCTTTAGTAATGTATGCTTCCTTGTCTACAAGTGGCATCATTAATTTCCAGTATTCTGTGAAAACATTTCTTGCTAAGGGGAATATTTTACTTGGAAACCAGAGGGTTGAATCCAAATATCTGCCTTAACAAATTCCATCTCATCGTAACAAATATGGAAAAGTGGACATTATTACAATGATGATGACCAAAACTACAGGAGCAATTTTGAAATGAGGTTCCTTATGTGACAATGGTAAAGCAACATAGCTTAATTACACAAATAAATACACTCTTACAGAAATTCCAACACTTGTGCTATGACTACGATAAGAAATACACATGATACTGTATTTGTAGATGTTCAAGAACAGAGAAATATGTGCATATAAATGTTTCCATTCATAAGCCATGATATAACCAAAATTTATCACTTGATATAATCTGTATCAAAACCAGATATCTGTGTTTCATACACACTATGTTAAGATGTAATTCTTTATTACATATAACCCTAATTCTAAATGAGAAGCTACATCATTCATTATAACTTTAAATATCAACACTTATTTCATTAAAGTTGAAATGTTTCTTATATTATATATAAGTTTTATAAGGAAAAAGTTAACATTGTCTTCCAAGTTTTAGCTTAATTGCCTCCTCAGTGAGGTTGACAAATAGAACTCAAAAGATGAGTATATGTATATTTTTTATTGATATTTAGCACACGTGACTCAAGGGCTGAGGGTTTTGTGTGTTCACAAACACACACCATCATCATCATTGTTTTTGTTGTCAGTGTCATCATCATCATTTAATATTTGCTTTCCATGCTGGACACTTTAACTGGGAAGCAGTGAGCTGCAGGGCTGCATCAAGTTCAGAGTCACTATTACACATACACGCACACGCACACACACACACACACCTTATAAAATATGGGTTGTTATCAACAAAGTTTTTCTGAAAACTCTTTTCTCAAGGGTTTCTAAAAGCATTGTATTGTAGTAACCATAAGATAACTATTATGATTGCATAGATCTACTGGTACTTTGTTCTGCTGAACCAATTAGCTTTTGTGTTGATAAAGAATGCATCTATATCAAAAAGTAAGATATAAAACACAACAACAATAATTAAGAATAATGAAAAATAATTTCACCCTAAAAAAAATTGAATAAATTCAATACATAATTTAACATAATTTTGCTAAGTATAGTATAGAATAAAAACTTGTATCCCATTATAATATTAGATTGGGCACTTAGAATAAAGAAACTAGCCAGAGGCAAAAGTTGATGAAGTAAAGTGGCTTAATAAAGTGATTTATATTTGTTTTAAGATGATGCATTAATGCTTAATGGAGCCTTAGGTGAACTAAATAATTCTGTTCTGTGTGTGTGTGATGGTGGGGTGGGTGGGGGTGGAGATAAAGAGTTGGTACTTCTGCAAACCCATAGCTTTTCAAGAACCTATGAGGCTCGTGTCTTTCATTAAAGAGCAACATCACTATATAATATAATAATATTGATGTTATTGCTGCTGTTGTTTGGCTCATGATCATGGGCAGGCTAACACATTATCTCCTTTCAGCCAAGCATTTCCTTTCAAGTTGCTCTTGTCTTCTCAACTGAAAAAGAGAACCTGGTGAGTACTGGTGCTGCTCTCCCTTCTTCCAGTTGTCTGTGACTACATAAATACCTAAAGCAAAGTCAATAGTCTTAAATAAACAGCAGTCACATGTACCACCTATTCATAATTCATTCATGACTGTAACATCTTAAACAAACTTCAACTATCAGCTGCCCACCCTGAAAGAAATAGTTGCCAAATTTTACTCAAATCAACTATCATCTTAAAAAAGACAAAATATATTGAAGAGTAGAGTCCTTTATATACAGGATCCTTCTTGGAAATCTCTCATATTTTGCACAATATTCAATGTGATACTAGTGAAGTTAGGTAGCTAGTAAGGGTACCTCTATGCAGTAAATGTTTAATTGTTTTCTATTTTAGTCACCAGACACCATGTAAAATGCCTGTACTAGTGTCACATAGAAGTACCTGTACTGGTGCCACATAAAAATACCCGTACAATACTGGTGTCACATGAGAGCACCTGTATTGGTGCTACATAAAACTGCCTATATAGGTGTCACATAAAAGTGCCTTTACCAGTGCCACATAAAAGTGCCGGTGCAGGTGTCACGTAAAAGCATCCACTACATTATGTAAAGTGGTTGATTCTAAGAAGGGCATCCAGCTGTAGAAACCATGACAAAACAGACAAATGGAGCCTGAACAGCCCCTCAGCTGGTCAGCTCCTGTCAAATTGTCCAACCCATGCTAACATGGAGAAAGGACGTTAAATGATGATGATGATGATGATAATGATTTGGGTTTGGACCCGTGAACTCTGCCCATTTGCTGTTGAAATGTCATGATGTGATAAATCTGTAAGGTTTTACTTTTTTTTCTTTACATCCTCTATGTAATAGTTTCAAAGGGTTTTAGATCATGGCATAGGCATAAGGCCTGCAATTTTTAGCTGAGGAGTTAAGGTGATTACATCAATCCCCAACTGCTGAACTGCTACTTATTCCATTGACTCTGAAAGGATGAAAAGTAGAATCGATCTCGGTGGAATGCGAAAATTTGAAATCAGAACATATTGAACCAGGTATTTTCCAACCATCTTATAATTCTACTAGTTCACTGCCTCTGCATCCTGTGTAATAAGAGATATGACCATGGATAGAATATGTTGCAGTTATAGGTGTACTTGGTCAATGCTGACCTAGGGCTAAATGAGACCATGAGTTACCTACACAAATGAATTCATGGTCACTATTTTCACTTTAACCACCCCGCTTTCATTATCAAGATCTTAGACCATGTTGTCATTAAACTGTCATTATTGCTCAAAGTCATTTTTCTTAGTGACTGATAATAGTGGTGATGATGATGATGGTGAGGATGGATTACGAAAATGACATTAATGGTTGAGAGAATAATAGTGGTGGTGGTGGTGGTGGTGGTGAATAGGAGGATGGTGTTTAAAGACGGTGATATGATAGAGGAAGATTATAATTATTATTAGAATGGTATTTAAGAGTGGAACCATGCCATAGACACTGCTGCTACTACTGATGATACTGGTAAATTAGGAATGTAAAAATGACATTTGTGGTAGTAAGAAGGGTCATGGTGGTGATGGGGTGGTGCTGGTCGGGTAGTGGTTGTGAGAACAGTGTTGAGCACTGCAATATGAGAGAGGGGGATTATTATTATTATTATCAGAGCAATATTTACATGAGGAATCATGCAGATGCTTATGGTGATGATGGTGATGGCATGATGATAACGATGGCGACTAGGATGATGTTGGTAGTGGTAGTAATGGTGAGGAGTGAGATTGCGATGGAAAAGACATAAAGCAAAATATAACATTAACTGTGAGAATAATTTTGATGATGATAATAAAGGAAATGGTTATTGTGATGATGATGATGATGGCAGTGGGGGTGGGGGGAAGCAGTACTTATTACTCTAATCATGGTAATTATATCTCCACTAGGAACTGACACCCAGCACATCAAAACAGCAAAACAAACAAACAACAAACATTCTCATCATAGAAAGAAGCAGTGTCTCCTCAGTAATAAGGGAAAAGAGAAATGTTGTTCGTGTTTTACCTTCTGACATTAATAATATGTCCCATAATGCATGTGTGGAATCCAAACTAAAGATAATATTAATTAGGTGTATTTTTGCTGCTAATTATAGCTGAAGAACAAGATAATAATGATTGATGCTTTTGCCTGTGGTTTATAATGATAAGGGTGTTTGGTGGTGTTTGGGTTAGGGTTAAGGTGAGGAAAAATTTTTACCTGCTGATTGAAAAAATAAAAGCTGTAAGTGTTGGGCAGGTAGACAAGAGTTTTTGGTGCCATCTATTGACATAGGCTATAAATATCTACCAGATTGGATGTGACCTGCAGGTGTAAATGAAATGGATGTAGCCCATAGGTGTTAGCAGAACGGCATAAGTGAAACACAGGCTGAAACCTATTGTTTAATTTATTCAGTTTCTTGATTTGTAAATAGATGAATTGATATGTGGTTTTAGGCAATATGGAATGAAATCTGAGTAGCTAAATGTGTTTAAGAAATATGCTTCCTAACCATGTGGATTTCAATTCAGTTCTACTATGCAATACCTTGAGCAAGTGTCCTCTGTTGCAGTAGATCCAAGCTTTATGATTGGATTTGGTTAATAGAAACTAAAAGAAATCTGTTGTGTTTGTGTGTGTATGTATGTATGCTTGTATATATATGTATATACATATATATATATATATATATATGTCTGTGTGTGGTTTATGTGGTTCCAAAAATCTCTGTCCTACAACTGGTGGCATTGTTATTATTTTCCCTGTCAACAAATCATTCACTGGTTTTGCATCTTTAAGGGTGTGTGCAATAAGGTACCCCTTCCTTTAAAAATAGGTGGAGATTGGTGACAGGAAGGGCATCCCACAGAAAAATCATTACCTCAATATAATACACATCTAACCGATGCAGGCATAAAAAACAGCAGACGTTGTTGGTTGCATTTAAAGTTAAAGTAAGACTTGGAAGGTGTGCCTATGACTCATTCCTAAAAAAAACTAATATTGTATTTCATGATAAATGGAACTCATATTATTCTTTTGATGTTGATAATTCAGAAGTTTAGTCTCTCAATTATTGCATCTTATCATTTTATTATACAAAAGTGGTAGGTAGTCATCAAGAATTGGTTTCTTCAGCCTGGCTGTTTCCAGTGATTAGTCATTCTTTATTAATGCCATTACTGCTGGCACAAACACAAGAACTCATTACAAGAACCTTCATTGCATCTCGTTTGTTGCATCATATTTCTGGGTCGTAAACTTCAAGCTTAACTTGCAGCAAACTTGTAGGAATCATAAAAGGTACTGGCATTGGTAAAACTTCTTAAAAGCTCTATTCCTAGTTTTATTGTAGGAGAGCATATTCTCAGTCAATCACTTCCAGATGGAATAGCTTTTCTTCTTTCTTAATATCATAGATAAATATATAAAAATCTCAATATTTTTCTTTGGACATTTCAAGGTTTCACACATCCTGAATTGATCTTTACATAATTTTTGTTGCATTCATAATTTCATCTGCCACCATCTGTTAAATGTCTTGATGGATAATCTGAGAACATATAATTTTTGAATGGCATGAGCAGTATCATGCAAAAGATAAATATTTCATTGAAACTTCATGTGTTTTTCTTGGAATCTTTCCAGTTTTTCTGTTAGTCTTCATCCTATGGTAACATCTTGTCATTGTATAATACATTCCATAGTTTGCATTCATTTTCAATTATTTTATCAATTGTATCATCTCACAATGCTGGAAAAATGATTTAGATTGGGTTTGTTATACAGATTTCTGCATATTCTGCCAAGTTTACATCATGAATACAAATGCTGTTTTAAAATGCAATCACATTTTCCTCACAGACTAATACAGAATGGCTAATATTTTCTATTGTGTAAAAAAGTTGCACTTCTCTTTGTGCTAATATTAGAAAATCAAACAATAATTAATAGTGTAATAACAGTTTTCATGCAAAGTAATATCAAGAAAATTAACTATTGTGCAGCTAGCTTCAATTACTGCTAAGCTAAAAGTATAATGTGAACAAGATTTAAGTATTTTTTTTTCTATTACAGTATGAGTTGCAGTTCTCATACAAAGATAATATCAGAAAAAAATTATGTTCTACTATGATGATAGCTGTATGTTTTGTCGCATTACAGTAGAAAATGAAATAGTATTTAGCACTAATGTTTTATGTGAGAAACTTAGGAACAGCTTGCAAATGATGTCAGTCAAAAAGCTCTGCATGCCAGATGGTTTCAGGAGTCTTCAGGAGCGAATGCACACAACTTTAGGGCCTTCTTCTTAACAGCTTCACAGTGCACTGGCCCCTTCACTGTTGTGAGGCTCCAATTTCTGGATTGACTGAGTTGTATTCAATCTTAAGCCCTTCATCTTGGGGTGATTAGTACTATTCACATTGCAGCATTCACATTGTAAAGCCCTCCCCTAACGTATTATGTTACATATATGACAGCTTTTATTAAATATATTGTAAAGTTACTGTTTTAATTTATCATGAAGAGGCATGGGTATGGCTGTGTGGTTAAATTTGTTTCCAACCACATGGTACTGGCTTTAGTTCTGTGTGGCACGTTGGACAAGTTTCTTTTACAAAGCCGCAAGGTGTCCAAAGCCCAGTGAGTGGATTTAATGGAAGGAAACTGATTTTTGTATTCTAATTATTGATTGTTGCTGGCAACTTCTGAATTAATTATAATCACTGGATGTGAGTGCCTTATTGTTGTTTTGCACTTAATGTCCCAGTTAATGTTGGCTTTTCTGAGGATAATGTTCTTATTCTCCTGCTTTTGTGCCTTCAATGATATTGGTTGGGTAAATACTTTTTAATATCATAATGTATCTAAATCAAAACATGCATTTCATCTTTCAACAGCAAAATGAGATGTATAATTCTTAGTTCAATATGAAATATTTATAGGAAAATTTGTATAGTGAAAGATTCTAATCGCCATTTACTGTATTGTCTAGCAAGCTTAACCAGTCAGTAAATGATGCATGGTTTGGTGCTGGCCAACAATTTCATCATTATATTTTCTTCAAACACATACTCTTACATACATCCATATATATGTATATGTGTGTGTATATATATATATATATATATATTTGTATATATATGCACACACCCCATTGGGCAGGTGGCCCTGCTCGATCTGTAGGAAACGTGTAGGTAGAAACTCCATAAGATGCACCCAGTGTAAGCTATGGACGCATAAGAGGTGCAGCAACATCAAAGGGAAATTAACTGATAAGATAGCTTTCATGTGTGGCAGATGCACAGGGATAATAGACACCACAAATACTCAGAAAACAGATTCCATCACACTCCAGGGGGAGAAACTAGAAGTAGTCGATAGTTTCCGCTACCTGGGTGACCAAGTTAGTAGTGGAGGTTGATGCTCAGAGAGTGTCACCACTAGAATACGAATAGCCTGGGCAAAGTTTAGAAAGCTCCTACCCCTACTGGCGACAAAGGGTCTCTCACTCAGAGTGAAAGGTAGATTGTATGTTGCATGTGTGTGAACTGCCATGTTTCACGGTAGTGTGGCATGGGCCGTAACTGCAGAGGACATGCGTAGACTTGAAAGAAATGAAGCTAGCATGATCCGCTGGATGTGTAATGTCAGTGTACATGCAAGACAGAGTGTAAGCACCCTGAGAGAAATGCTGGACATAAGAAGCATCAGATGTGGTGTGCAAGAGCGACACTTGCGATGGTATGGTCATGTACTGTGGATGGATGAGGAGAGATGTGTGAAGAAGTGCTGCTCCCAAACAGTTGAAAGAATCAGGGAGAGAGGTAGACCCAGAAAGACATGGGATGAGGTAGTCAAGCATGACCTCAGAGCATTGGGCCCCACTGAGGCAATGGTGAAGGACCGAGATCTCTGGAGATGTGCTGTGACTGCAAAGACCCGGGCTGCTTCTGGCACCAGTTCCGCATAGCCCCTGCCCATTCAAATTACCTTGGATCCCAGAACATCTTGCTGTGCTTGAGGAGACCTGTTGAGTCAAGTGCATGTACATGAACATCGAAACAAATATCAATGGAAATAGCAGTTGTGATACCTGTGCCGGTGGCACATAAAAAGCATCATCCGAACGTGGCCGTTGCCAGCGCTGCCTCGACTGGCTTCTGTGCCGGTGGCACATAAAAAGCACCATCCAAACGTGGCCGATGCCAGCGCCGCCTCGACTGGCTTCGGTGCCGGTGGCACATAAAAAGCACCATCCAAAAGTGGCCGATGCCAGCACGCCTTGGCTGGCGTCCGTGCCGGTGGCACATTAAAAGCACCAACCGATCGTGGCCGATGCCAGACTTCCCTGGCACCTGTGCTGGTGGCACGTAAAAAGCACCCACTATGCTCGCGGAGTGGTTGGCGTTAGGAAGGGCATCCAGCTGTAGAAACACTGCCAGATCAGACTGGAGCCTGGTGCAGCCCCTGGATTCCCAGACCCCGGTCAAACCGTCCAACCCATGCTAGCGCAGAAAGTGGACGTTAAACGATGATGATGATGATGATGATGAGATAAATGCAGAGTAGATGAAACAGGGACAACTGAAGAAGGGGAATATTCCGTGTGTTGTATGTCTTGTTTCTCTGTCTTTTTGTTTAAAAAAAGTTCGTTTCTATGTTTTTGTTTTTATGTTTTCGTTTCTCATTGTGTTGAACGTTTTTTTGATGTCTTGTACCCACATATGCATGTATATATACATATATATGTAGGTATGTACATATATGTATGTATATATGCATATATTTATATATTATTTATATTTATCACATGATCGAATGACATGCATTCTTTTCCAAGTAAGTTTTATCTATCTATATATATATATATATATATATATCCTCACATACATGTATATACTTACATGTTCATATAAATATTTGCCTGTATATAATGGTAAAGTCTTGGTCATAGACAAAAGATATATTTTTAGCCATTCATTATGAATATTCTACTTTCCCTGACATTGGACATGAACAGTAGTTATATTTTAGTTTTGTAGGTCTCTAAAGTAAATGTCAGCAATTTTGATTTTTTTCCCCCTTACATGCATTCACTATGCATATTAATCATTCTGCATTTGTGTGCATGTAAAGAAAAATATTTTTGCTGAATTTTTTTTGAAGGTTTGAGCTATTGCAGTTATGGTCTGGCTGAAGTTATGCCAAGTACATATACAGCATTATGTATATCTGCAGTCTATGAAGAGTATACAAATGCACATTTACAAGCTTTACACTCATGTACATAAATGTCTGTTTTTATCTATTATTTTGCATGCATACATTGGATATACGCATATGTATCTGATGTGTTTATACATGAATATGCACATGCATGCACACACACACTGCTTTTATTTGTGTCTCATTTTCTGCTTTACATCTCTGTATGTATACATGTGTATGTGTATGTATACATGTATGTTGTATGTGTGTACACATCTTGACCCAATGCTCTTCCACGTACACAACAAGAAATACTAAGAGACAGTGACACAAAGACAAATCAAAATGTCTTGTCTTGTCCATTTACCATTTGATGCAACAGCCTTCGCTTTTCTATTTCAATCAAACTAAACAAGCAGCTGTCCTAAATAATACCCAAAGTGACCCAATCTTTTTTTCTGTGCCATAAGCAGTATACTAATGTAAGAGGAACATCTAGCATCAGCTGGATTAGACCAGCTGCATAGAACAGCTCCCATATTCCTTTACACACATACACACATGTTTCTTTATTTACATTTCTATTTTAAGCAGAAAACCAAGCAACAGTGGCCATCATAAATTTAAGTTTTGTTTTGTTTAACATGCTATATGCATTTTAACATATTACATATGTGTTTAACACACTGTATATGTTTTGATATGCTATATATATATATATATATATATATATGATTTAACACACATACACACACACACACACACACACACATATATATATATGTTTTAACATACAATGTGTTCCAACACATATTTTAGATTTATATATATATATATACCTCAGCAAGCATACTGTGTGTGTGTGTATATATATATATATATATATATATATACATTATCATACTGTGTGTATATATATAAATATATATATATATATAAATATATATATATAAATAAGCAACAAGAATGACTCCAGTAATTTGGTACGATTGTTTCATACTACATCATTTTATTAAATGTTGTAAGTATTATAACAGTTTTAAAATGCTGAGCACTCATCAGCCAATTATAGATGTGGATTTAAATTTTAAGAACATTTGAGGTAGTGGAGCCCATCAACTGGCTGACTAAGATTTGGTTGCTCTAGACTACTGTATATATACCTTATCATACTGTATGTGTATATATATACACCTTAGCATACTGTGTGTGTGTGTGTGTATATATATATATATATATATATATATATATATATATATATATATATATATATATACAGTATGATAAAACATATATCTTAACATACTATACATATTTAACATACTATATAGTATGCTTAGAATACTGTTTTGGTGAAATCTGATTGGTGATTATTTTGTCAGTGTGTGCATGTGACAGGCAAGACTGTCAACTGTTTGAACTGATTTTTGCAAAATTGGAGGTAGTTACACTCTAATAGATTTTCAAAGGTAGTGAATGATTTGAGCTGAAACATAGGAATTGAGATTTTGATCCATGAGAATGTCATGAATAACTGTATATGTGGAAAAGAAAATTTTGTTTTCTTGTAAACTAAAATAGTTTGTACAGGTGTATTTACTTGTATGGGTTGAATCTGTTAAAACATTATCTTTGTCATCCACCTTCCTGTGCTTGTACGAATAGAATTAGATTCCTTGAAGCAGAATTTTTGTGGCTGGATGCCCTTCTTGGCAGCAACACTCACCATATATGGTAATATTTCCCCAAGGCTAGATATATTTTCACTGCAGATTGGAAACAAAGGACATTGCTTGTATGAGGCTGACACTCATTAAAAGGAGGAGACACTAATACATATACACAAATGTACAAGCGTGCACGTATACATGTGTATCTGTCTGTATATTCTGTCTGTCTGTCTGTCTCTCTCTCTCTCGCTCTCTCTCTCTCTCTCTCTCTCTCTCTCTCTTTATATATATTATATATATATATATATTATATATATATATATATATACACACAGACATACACACACACACACACACACACACACATATATATATGTATATATACACACACACATATACATGTGTAGATATACACTCATACATATATGCAATGAATGTACACACATCTCTTTGTCCTGTTCAATGTTCACTTTTGCCCTACTTCTAACATCGTCATTATCATCATCATCTTTTAATGTCCATTTTCCATGCTGGTATGAGTCGGACGGTTTGACAGAAGCTAATCAGCTGAAAGGTTATTCAGGCTCCATGTCTGTTTCGGCATGATTTCTATGGCTGGATGCCCTTCCTAATGCCAGAATGCTCTGGGTGCTTTTTACATGGCACCTTCACTTATGAGCCCATGAGATTAAGGATGCTCAGCAGCAGAGGGTTGCAAGGAGCGAGCCTGGATGCAAGAGTAACCATGCTTGTACTTAGCTTGGTGTGCCTTTTCTTGGTCCCCTGTCATCCTCTCTGTGAGTCCTAATGTTTCTAGACCCTTTCTCACCTGTTCATCCCACTTCTCCCTGAGTCTACCCCTTCTACAATTTAAGATTGGCACTTCTTGATGCAACTGTTATATTCACATAATTTACTTATGATAGTTTTTTTCTCACAAAAACATGCACTCACATGTGCATGCGCGTGCACACACACACACACACATACACACACACACACACAAATGTGCACACTGCCAATTGTCCATTTTATTGTGTTCATGTACACATATAAACACACACATACACACACACACACTATTTCTCCAGCAATCACTATTTCATTTTACTGTTTTAGTACACACGTACACTCCTGATACTCTCACACACACATACGCATATATATATATATATATATATGCACACTATGCACACACATACACACACATGCATACAACTCTCATGCACACACTGCTTATATCTCCTATGTACATAAACACAGAAACAAAAACATGTATGCATGTATGTATATATATATATTTCTTTATTGCCCACAAGGGGCTAAACATAGAGGGGACAAACAAAGATAGACAAACGAATTAAGTCGATTACAACGACCCCAGTGTGTAACTGGTACTTAATTTATCGACCCCGAAAGGATGAAAGGCAAAGTCGACCTCGGCAGAATTTGAACTCAGAACGCAGCGGCGGACGAAATACCGCAAAGCATTTCGCCCGGTGTGCTAACGATTCTGCCAGCTCGCCGCCTTATGTGTATATATGCATACACGTGTGTATGTGTATATACACACACAGACACACAAGCACAGGTAGCTATGTATCACTTCCTTGCCACGAAGCCCACAATGATCCTTTTATGTTTCACATCCAGGGAATCAAAGGATGAATGTATAAACTGATCCCCTGTGCATATTTTTCATCATTCTGCTTTTTTTTTAATCCCCTTTCTTCTTCTATTCTTTATCTTCCCAGTTTCTCCTGTACTTTTGTCCATTATCTGAAGAATGACTAATTCTGTAATGTAATATTCTTTATTGTCTCCAGTCTTCCTTCAGCATCAAACTAATAAAATTGATTGACTGTAAATGTATCCTGTACTTTCGTTGTTTCATGTGTGTGTATATATCATCATCATACTCATCATCATTTAACACTCATTTTGTATGCTGACAGTTTGACTAAAGTTGGCAAACCAGAAAGCTGCACCAGGCTCCAATCTGATTTCGTCTTGGCTTCTATGGTTGTATGCTGTTCATAATGCCAACCACTCCAAGAGTGTAGTGGGTGCCTTTTATGTGTCACTATCACAGGTGCTTTTTACGTGCCATTAGTTCTGTCTGTGACTATGATTTATATATGTTCATATAAATATGTATACACCTTTTCAAGATTTGAACGAATCAGGTATTTAAATAGTAAAAGCACCAAGGTAGAGTTGGAGATAGTGCACCTGTGTACTGACTATGTATATTGATATATGTGCACTTACTAAATTAAATAAGGATTTTTTTTTCTGTTTATACATGCATTACTGAGTAACAGACTGAATCCACGTGTCACTGAAGTCATATCAGGGCACACTCACCGCATGTATTTCACTTCAATTACAGACTCCAGATCCAAACTTATGGAGGGTTCTGAGTTGGGTGAAAATTAAATTATAACAAAGATGGGTTGCAATATGTATTCATACAAACATGTTCCCATACATATTTGCATATAAGTGTGTGTATGTATATGTGTGTATACACATGAACTCTTATATGATCCTGTTTAGTAGTATCTGATAGGGTCCCAGTTGTGGGTTAACCAGCATGTAAAGCACTGGGAGTGAAGGTCCCCTAGTTCTCAAAACTTCCTTCAAGGAAAAGGTAAACTCATAAAAAACTTGAAATGAAGTCAATTTCTGGTCATCTCAACCACTGTTGTGCCACTGGTTTTAGAACTGATCGCTCTGAAAATGCTGTGAGCACTTAAAACAATGAGTTGACCTTGACTATATATGCAAACACACACACACAAATAAATATACACACAAACACACACACATATATATATATATATATATATAAAAACATATACACATACATATATACATACACATATATACATATACTCACACACATATATATACACACACACATATATATATATATATTTAAAACTTACTTGGAAATATGTATGCATATATATAAATGTATATATGTATGTATATATTTATAAAAGTAAGGAGTGGGAAGATAAATGTACTTACAATGTTAATAGACATATTTTATTGTATATTGTCCACTTTCTTGTCATCTGTATAAGCCACATAAATGCTTGAAGCTTACTAACTTCCTACAATACTTACTGATTGCTACACACACACACACACACACACACACACACACATACATACACACTTTTAAATTGGGTGTGGCAAATGCCTCAGAGCACACTCAAGCAAAGCTCCTATGCTTCTTTTTGTTGGCTATCACCTGTTATTCCCTTCTTCTAGAGTAATCCTATGGAATAGTTATACACCTTGAACTACTTACAGCTTAGGATAAATATAGTAATAATGCAATGCATTGATAAAGTCTAAAAATATCCACCCGCAAGTCACTTTTGTTATTGCATATGTGTGTGTGTGTGTGCTCATGAATATATCTGTCTATAAAAACATACACATGCATATCTCCTCCACACACACACATGTTCATATGAACACAGATGTATAGACACTTATACACACATATATATACGCAGACATGTCTGCCAGTACAGATTGGAAAAGACTATAACTGTACAATACAATAATGAAATTGAAGAATGGGTCAGTTTACATGAATTCTTCTGTTGTCTTCAAACTAAACTTATTGGTGAAGAATCATCACGAAGACAAAATTTACCCCTCCACCCCACCCACCGAAAATATACAGAGATAAACAGAAGCTAAAGGAAAAAGCAGATCTGTTTCACCCACCATCATGTATTCTCAACTAAATTTTTTTTTTTATGTCCATTCTTCAATGCAAAAGTAAGACAATAAAATGAGTCAGGAAATACATATATTGACTAAGATATATTTTGTGCTATTGTATTTCACATCTGAGATATCTTTGTAAAAAATAAACAGACAAATGAATGAATGAATAAATAGATAAATAAATAAGTGAATGAATGAATGAATGAGTGAATAAATAAATAAATAAATAAATAAATAAATAAATAATAAATAAATAAAATATTGCTTAAGCTTAGAGAGAGAGGGTTATTTTTTTGTTTGGAGAAAGTGAACAGTTTGAGTTGAATAACCGTACATTGAATGATTTATAGACAGAAAAATTATTGATGAAAGAACACTTTATGTGCATGCATAGTGAGTGAGTATACGTTTGTGTGTGTTTGTGTGTTTGCATGTGTCCTCTGATGGCTATATGCATTTGGTTGGTTGTGTGTATGTGTGCTCAAGTTTTAATGTGTAGACACATAAAACTGCTCAATACACGTTTGCGACAAAACTATAAGAGCATAAAGCATGTGAGCGTTTGTTTCCTGAAGTATGTGTATGTTTGGTTCTGTTAACTGAAAAACAAACTTAATCTTAACTAACACATACGCACACACACACACACACACACACATACACACGCACATTGAAAAGTTATCACAACAATTGTTTTGCCATCACATTGGTATTAGGTGTATGGATATATATATGTGTACATATATGTGTGTTTGTGTTTGATTGGAAATACGTACACACATCTGTATAAACAGAATATGTGTATATAAAAAAAATATACATGCATGTGAGTGTGCTGGTATAAAACTGTGTGGATTTGTATTTTATATATATATATATATATATATATATATACATATGCACACATGCACTATTTTTTTGGTTATTATCAGAAAAATGAAGCTACAAGCTATTTAAAAGACTACATAGAGCAGAGTGGTTTATAAGCAATGGAGTAAAAAAGTCTGCTGAGTACTACGATCATATTTTTGTTATACTCATCAAATTTTCTTACAGTACAACATATAAACACACACGCATGCACACACACTCACACGCGTGTGCACACACATGCACAGATATTGACAGAATTGTCTTTGAAACTTAAAGAAAAAATTTCCTCATGATTTTGCTCCGTGTTTCATCTTATTTGTTTTATCTGCTTGTCCCCTATGTTGTAGTTGAAAATGATAAAACAAGCCATATCATATATATGTTTTTGTGTGTATTGAAATGGGAATTAAGCTTAGAAAAAATATGATCCTTGATGCTAGGTTGTATGAATAGAAGCTAGAATGTGGTTTAGTTTTTCTTTGTTTCAAAGCTGAGCGGTACAAAGTTCTGTGATTTTATTTCTTGCCTTCAAACAGCAGTGTATATGCACATGCATGTGTATACAGAACACATGTATGTTATTGCCTGTAAATATGATTTTGTATGTGAATGTATTTATATTTCATTCCTTAATACATATTCACTATATGTATTTATAATTACGTTATACATACACACATACGTATATGCACTAATTTATACACACATGATGAGTGATACTGCAAGCTATTCCACTGATGGAAACACTTTAGATAGGCTAAGTCTACAGTTACAAAGTATAAATTTAAAGATTGGATCACTTTATCAGCAGTATGCAAAGAATAGAAGAGTGGCAATGCCTTTGGTTTTGGAGGTTATACATAAATTAATACAGAGGAGTGAGATTTTTACTGTTTCTAAACCTAAAATACAAAAGTTTATAGTGATATCTGTTGAAGCCATGATTAGTGAACTTTGTGTAGTTTCTCTGGATACTGTCAGGTGATGTGAGAGATACTCACTATACCATTCCTATGGAGAGACAAGATTCTTGAGGCAAAAAGTAAATTGATTTTGACAGTCGGATATAATTGCTGAAGTAGAATCTGTGCAGATTTGTATTTCTGATTATGATGTTTAATGATGGAAGTACTTTTGTCTTGGCAAGTATAACTAATCTTGATATTGTGTTAAATAAAGAGCTTGTGGTATTTTTATGTAGGTCACAGGAGATAGCTTTCAAGTAATAGGAGATTCCTATCTATATTCTTTGAGATGTCTATGCTATAGATGAGGAGGAGGTTTAAAATAGGTTACTTTTCTCTTACTCTCTTCTCATTTAAGTTGTTGAGGTGTATCCTATGTGAATGAACACCCCCCCACACACACACACACAAACAGAGTACACACTCATGCACACCAATGCATCATTATTGATAGCAGTGGGCTAGAGGGTCATCACAGTCTAAGTCCTTTCTTTTGTGAATCACTGGCCCGATGTGTCATTTGGCTTGAGATAATTTTTCATGGCACCAGCACCAGAGAGACTGTCCCACTCACCAATCCCTGTGAAGGAAGCACAGCAGTGGGATAGTGGTTCTGTCATGGCATCATCACAACTGAGTTTACACTGTACACAACAAATTCAGAAAGTACTTAGTAATCTAAGACGCATAGACCAAGGAGGAAAACAAGGGAAAGAGTCAACGTTGGTGGATGAGTGGTGAATGTGATAAGTGTAATCTGAACCATATTGAGGTATTCATTGATCATTTTGATAAAATCGTCTGTAACCATTTGACTGTCTAGTCTGTTACTTGGCCTCCTTCACTGGTTTATATGGTTTATAGTTTGTAATATTTAAACTCTATAAACAAAGTGTTGATTTCAACTAATTTTCTGTAATCTTAAACCTAGACATTGCATTATATATACATTGAAATAATCTTGTATAAAATTTTGTGCATCCACACATGCATACACACACACACACACATACATACATACATGCTTACATATGCATCCTTCCATGCATGCACATACACTTATGTATGTATCCTTCCAGCCAAACATATATATATATATATATATATATATATATATATATATATATATATCCTTCCATCCATACACATATATATACACTTGCACATATATGTATATCCTTCCATCCATTCACACATACACACATACATAAATACACCTACATACATATTCCTACACATGGCTAAATGATAACTTTGTTATACTTATGTTATTGTTTCAATATTTTAATGAAACAGAAATTTGTTTAAATCATTGAGTTTGAAGCTTTATAAGCAAAAAAGGAAAAAAGAAATACAAGAAAAGTTATTAAACATACAATAATTGTTGAAATAATGACATAAATACAGACTGACGTATCTTTGTATAAAACATTATCTATTGTGCTGTGTGAAACCTGCAAAATTCTACAAAATCTTTACTTTCCATTAATTAGTTAGATTAATTTTACATAGTAAAAAAAAAAAAAAAGAATTAGAGAAAATGATTTAGATATACTTTATGTATCATAGTCACTACTGCAGAGATATTTTAACATTGCAAAATGGGAATTTTTGATTTTTATTCCTTGTTCAAAGAGCATTAGATACATAACTAAAGTGGATTGAGTCTAGTCTCCCATCAAACAGTGCAGCCTTTTAAATTTTCTTTGTCTTGTATATTCAGGCATGACATTGTGGTTAAGAAGTTAATTTTACTCTGCAACCACCTGTTTCCATATTAGGTAATATTTCCTTATGACCAGACATACTTTCATGGAAGATCAAAAGAAGCTTGACACTAATTGTATGACAATGTCAAGAAACAAACATACATGCACACACACACACACACACGCACACACACACACACACACACACACACACACACACGCACGTATATATATATATATATATATATATATATATATATATATATCCTTCCATCCATACACATATATATACACTTGCACATATATGTATATCCTTCCATCCATTCACACATACACACATACATAAATACACCTACATACATATTCCTACACATGGCTAAATGATAACTTTGTTATACTTATGTTATTGTTTCAATATTTTAATGAAACAGAAATTTGTTTAAATCATTGAGTTTGAAGCTTTATAAGCAAAAAAGGAAAAAAGAAATACAAGAAAAGTTATTAAACATACAATAATTGTTGAAATAATGACATAAATACAGACTGACGTATCTTTGTATAAAACATTATCTATTGTGCTGTGTGAAACCTGCAAAATTCTACAAAATCTTTACTTTCCATTAATTAGTTAGATTAATTTTACATAGTAAAAAAAAAAAAAAAGAATTAGAGAAAATGATTTAGATATACTTTATGTATCATAGTCACTACTGCAGAGATATTTTAACATTGCAAAATGGGAATTTTTGATTTTTATTCCTTGTTCAAAGAGCATTAGATACATAACTAAAGTGGATTGAGTCTAGTCTCCCATCAAACAGTGCAGCCTTTTAAATTTTCTTTGTCTTGTATATTCAGGCATGACATTGTGGTTAAGAAGTTAATTTTACTCTGCAACCACCTGTTTCCATATTAGGTAATATTTCCTTATGACCAGACATACTTTCATGGAAGATCAAAAGAAGCTTGACACTAATTGTATGACAATGTCAAGAAACAAACATACATGCACACACACACACACACACGCACACACACACACACACACACACACACACACACACGCACGTATATATATATATATATATATATATATTTGTGTGTGTTCTTTTCTGTGGAAGATCGTAGCTTTGAAACGTTAAAGACTTTTTCAATTTCCGAGTGTTATTCTAATACATCTGTTTGTTTTCTACACCACCTGTCTTCGTCATTTGTTTTTTTCATAAATTCTCCCTATATATATATATATATATATATATATATATGCATAGAAGTGCTGAAATGTTTCTGGCTGTGAGGGTGTTGCAAAAGGCTTGGTTGGAGGCCCAATCATCCAAGTTCTTTTATAGACCTTAGAAAAACTGAAGGACTGCTGCAATAAACGTGGGAATCTGATCCTCTAGTATTTTCTTTTACCCAAAGCCAGGAACTTTTCAGCACCCCCTCATATGCACACACACACACACACACACACACACACACACACACACACATTCACTCAGGGTGGACCAAAAGCCATGCACCAAAACATTTGCCATTTAATTTATGAAGTGGTATCAAAACTTCCCAGACTTGTTATGTTTAATAAAAAATAACTTATTTATATGAGTTTTAATATCATCTCCTTCGAAATAGTCACCTTGTACAGCAATACACTGGTCCTGTGTTCCTGTCACTTTTGAAATCTGGCCTGAAAGTCGTTTTCCATAAGCAAGTCAAGGACCTTCTACGATTCACTTTGGGTCTCAAAAATAGCTTTGAAACAGTGACCTTTGGGCTGCATTTTCATCTTGGGGAAGAAATGGAAGTCTGCAGGAGCCTATATTTGATGAATAGAGCGTCACTTTCTCTGAATTTCCTCCCTCAAATGCTTTAAAATGTCACAGTAGAACTCTTGATTGGTGGTCTGGCCCTAGGGGATGAATTCTTGATGTAAATACAGTGAATGTTGTAAAAAAACAATGAGCATTCCCTTGATTGAGCTGCGGCTCTTTCGTGCCTTCTTTGGCCATGCAGATGAAGGCCTCTTTCATTGTGTGACTGCAGCTTCATCTCATGGTCATATCAGTAGACCCAACTCACATCACTGGTGATGATCCTTGACATGAAGGATGGGTCAGCAGCAGCACACCGACGGAGATCTTGACTGACTTCGATGCAATGTCCTTTCTGTTCAGTGGTCAGCAATGTTATATTCCCTATTCTTCTCCTCTCCCTTTCACCATTCCCTCTCTTTTATTCCTCCTCCTCCTTCTCGTCACTGACATGTGACCAGAGGGAAGCCTTCTTTCCGACTGCTACCTTCAAGTCAACATGGCTTATCCTGTCCTTCTCATAAGCTGTCTTCTCAATGCGTTCAAAATAATTTTTCCATTGTCTCGCCTAAACAGCTCTCATCGTTTGATTTTACTGGGTTATTCTCCTTGTCCTGTCTTTTACTGTTTTTCTTTGTATTGGTTTTACTGTCTTGTTTCGTTTTTACTGTCCTGTTCTTGTTACAACTTTTATCCCTCCGCAAAAGATCCCAAATTTTATTTAATTTGCTTTGTGGGAAGGACTGTTTCAATGAAGTTGTGTCTTGTCCTTACCTTCGAAATGCGGAGTAGCCGAAACAGGGACAGCTGAAGAAGGGGAATATTCCTTGTGTTGTATGTCTTGTACTCTGTTTTTTCGTTGTTTGAAAAAAGTCTGTTTCCATGTTTTTGTTTTTATGTTCTGTTTCTCATTGTGTTCAACATTTTTTGGTGTCCTGTACCCATATATGCATGTATATATGCATATAGATGTAGGTATGTACATATAATGTATGTATAAATGCATATTTTTATATATTATTTTGTTATTATATGATCGAACACCACATATCCACTTCCAATCAAAAACAGAACCCAAAGGATGTCGTGGTACACGCGTTTCAAGCTTTATAAATGACCTTTTCTTACATCAGTGGATAATAGACATAAAGGATGGTTTAAAGCTCTCTTCAGCCACATGCAATTGTTATTCCAAAGAGTTACATCACACTATGAAAAATCCAAAAGGTACATGTAGTATTATCCATAATGATAGGTATATCGTATCTCCCTGAGAGAGTGTATTTGTAAAATTTCATAACCAAAAAGGCGTGTAAGGTATCACTGAATTTCAAAAATCCGGTTATGAAGATCCGGTTATTTGGTTATGAAATTTTACAAATACACTCTCTCAGGGAGATATGATATACCTATCATTATGGATAATACTACATGTACCTTTCAGATTTTTCATAGTGTGATGTAACTCTTTGGAATAACAATTGCATGTGGCTGAAGAGAGCTTTAAACCATCCTTTATGTCTATTATCCACTGATGTAAGAATAGGTCATTTATAAAGCTTGAAACATGTGTACCGCAACATCCTTTGTGTTCTATTTTTGATTTTATTTTATATATGTACCCTCTCACCTCTGCCACTAGCTGGCGTGTACAGGTGCTTACACTTATCAAGTATATATATATATATATATATATATATATATATATATATGGCAATCTTCTACTTTTTGTTTACTAAATTCACCCACAAGTCTTGTGTTGGCTTGAGGCTATTGTAGAAATGACTTGCTCAAGGTACTACAAGCAGTGCAACTGAAACTGGAACCATGTGATTGGGAAGCTAACTTCTTAACTACACTACCATGCCTGTACCTATACACCCACGGCTGCATTTATATATCTACAACATAATGCAGTTCTACATGTAGATATATGAAGAAAATTTTTTTTCTTTTACATTTTATAGATTACAATACTGTTAAGAAATGAATCAAAA
Organism: Octopus sinensis; assembly: GCF_006345805.1. NCBI lineage: Eukaryota > Metazoa > Mollusca > Cephalopoda > Octopoda > Octopodidae > Octopus > Octopus sinensis. The sequence continues at coordinate 37,238,387 of NC_043005.1, forward strand.
GCTGAACATAAGAAACACTATATTAGATATATAAACGTCTATGTGTGTGTATGTGTGCTTTAAATGGCTAACCTGCCTTCCTCTACAATGTGATATTTAATAATGGGAAATGGAAATACCCTGAAAGCCAATAACTTTAAACACGAATTTGTATGAAAATTCACGCAACAGCAACACATAGGATTATTATTATTATTATTATTATTATTATTATTATTATTATTATTATTATTATTATTAATAGTAGTAGTTGTAGTAGTATTGTTGTTGTTATTATTATTACTATTGTTGCTTTGTTATTATTATCATTATTGTTATTATTATTATTATTATTATTATTATTATTATTATTATTGATGCACAGTCTTATATGCTTGTTTGTACACATGTGTGTGTGCATAAACACACATGTTTGCTTATATTATATAAACACAATATAGCTTCATTCTTTTTCAATTTCAATAAAGCCTTCGAACAAAATGAATGATATATTCAAACAAAAAACTACAAGATCATCATCATCATCAACAACATCATCATCATCATCATCAGCATCAGCATCAGCAACAAAGCACTATATTCGCAAAGTAATAACAGTGAAAAGAAAACAAGACCAATATATGGTAATGAACAAAAGTAACGACACCTACAGCAAACATTATATTAGTCCTTTATTTTTCAATTAAGAAAAATCTAATGGTTTGGCATAAAAAAAAAAAGACCTATAAAAGTATTCTTTGAAGTATCATCAATGAGATATCCAAATTTATTCCCAGCATTTTCTTAATGAATAACTATTAAGGTAGATTAGATGCCTGATAGCAAAACATTAGAGCTACTTGTAAATTGAATTTTCTTCATAAGAAAAATTGAATAAAATTTTCAGTTAGGAAATTCTGAAGGTGTTTTAAAAACAGATTTTAATTTTTATATAATATCTTAATATTTCATTCCCTTTTCTTTCTTTCATTTGTTTTATATTACCGTTCCTCCCAGAATTCTTCTTCTTCTTCTTCTTTTCTTCTTCTTCTTCTTCTTCTTCTTCTTCTTCTCCTTCTTCTTCTCCTTCTTCTTCTTCTTCTTCTTCTTCTTCTTCTCCTTCTTCTTCTTCTCCTTCTTTTCCTCTTCTTCCTCCTCCTCCTTCTTCTTCTTCTTCTTCTTCTTCTTCTTCTTCTTCTTCTTCTCATAAGTATCTTCCTTTGTATCTATCCCTCAACTGTCCCCCTCTCTCTTCCTTATCTTTCCCTTACTTTGTTTATAAGTCACTTCCTCTCACTACTCATCCTCATCCCCCTCTTACTTCTCTCCTCTTTCTTCCATTCACTACTTCTATCCATGCCTTTACCTCTCCCCACCTTATTTTCTTACTCTATCACATTTTCTCTCTTGTACACATGCTCACCTCTCTACTCCCTTTCTCATCGCCATTCTTTCACACACTACCTAATTCACACACACATACAGTGAGTATAATGAATTTTAATCAACAATGAACTCTTCACTTATTAACACTAAAAATGTTAATTGATTCAAGCTATAGATAAAAGAGAAAGCAGACAAACGTGGTGAATTTTATTCAGTCATTATTCACATGATGATATTTTGTTTAATAAAGAAGAAAAGAAAAGCATTTTCAAGCAATTATCTTTGAAAATTCTGTTAATTAACCAGATTTTATCTTGGCAAATTTAAAAAAAAAATTTCTCAAAATTAAAATTAAAATCTGCAATTTCTCTTTAATATTTACTTATTTTGTTTGCACTTTACTTATTTTCCTTTTTATTTTGTTTTTGTTTTATTTCTTTACGTTACTAATTTTGCCTATCTTTATTTAGCAATAGAGCATTTTGTTGTACAAAAGTATTGGCATTTTATTGAGAGCTGATAGATGGATAGATAGCTGGCTGGCTGGCTGGATGGATGGACAGATGGATGGATGGATGGATTTAGAGAGATCGATAGAGAGGTAGATTCTGTGTGAGAGAGTTTTACATAGCTCGATGTAGTTAGATACATTTAGAGAGATGGGTTTTTAGATAGATATATTTACGTAGATATAATTAGTTAGATTTAGAAAGATAAATAGATATAGATATATATAGATTTAGATAGATGGATAAATAGATATAGATATATAGATTTAGATAGATATACACAGATAGATATACACAGATAGATTTAGATAGATAAAATTAGAAGGGTTTAGATTGATATAAAGAGAAGATTAGCTGGATAGTAAGGCAGACCAATAAACAGTTAAGGTAGATGGGCATGTGTGTGTATGTGTGTGAAGACTGATAGAGAGATAACTATAGATAGATAAGTACATGGAGTGATATTTATACATGGAAAACGTTGACACTTGGAAGTTTTAGCCCAGCAGCTATCATCAGTGAGAAGTGATCAATTCTGTCTGATGATGGCTATTAAACCAAAACTTTGGAGCTAGTGTTAACCTTTTTCTTTGTAAAAATAAATATAAATTATATTCTGCCAATTGGAACTAAGTGATCCTTATATATATATATATATATATATATAATGTATGTGTGTGTGTGTGCATAAAAACAAGCATTAATAGATACATAAAGAATAAAAGATAAAGTGTGAAATCAGATTTTGAGAGAGAGAAAGGGGAGAATGAAAGTGTAGTGCAAAGATAGATGGAATGGAATTGGTAAATGGTGAATGAGATGCATATAAATATTCTTTTCTTTCCTTCATTGTTTCTCTCTCTAACTCCTCCCCTCCCCTTCACTTCATACACATTAATTTTAATTTAACATTTATATCATAATTATATCAAAACATGTAGTGATCAGAAAAATAAGTCTGTTGATTGTATTATTTCATTTTTAGCTTTCTTTCTCTCAATTCTTTTGTTGAATTAGTAGGAAACAAATTAAACAAGAACTACGAAAGACTTGATAATAATGGTAATAAAACTGATAGCATAATTACCATCACCCTTAATTACTGTATTACAGACATGAAACTTTGCAGTTTGCTTTTAAATAGAGACTTATTTTTAGATTATATGTGTCTGCATTTGAACTTCTCCATTCCCCATACCTTTGTATTCCATGTTTTGTTGCACAAGAGATGCAATCAATAATATACTAATGCTGAGCTGTCTAGGTGGACCTCCAATGTATGAGGTAAGCAGAAGTCTTCTTTCTTCATTCAAATCTACTCACCTCATAACTTGAGGCTACACCCTGACACCTCATCGCCACAGTTCTTTTAGTTTCTCTTTCCAGCTCCCCATCCCCACTTCACCTTAGTAGCACAGCAACTTGGGCAAGAGTCTTCTACTATTGCCCTGGGATGAGCAATACCTTATGAGTAAATTTTGTAGATGGAAACTGTGTGGAAGTCTATCATATGTGTATGTGTGCATTTGAATTTATCCCTCTTCAGCTATTTGGAAACTGCTGTTGGTTTGTTTACATTCTTGTAACTTCAGTGCAGCAAAAGAACTAAAAGTATAAGTACCAGGCTTAAAATACATACTGGGACTAATTTCTTCAACTAAACTTCTGAAAGCAGTATCTCAACATAGCCACAGTCCTATGATGGGAACAAGTGAAAAGGCCTGCATGTACAGGGTTACTCAAAAGAACGTACTAATTTCATTACGCCATATTTTAATAAGGAGAAGCAATAGAAAACTCCAGCTAAGTCACAAGTATTTACTCACAATCAACTTTTTTTCCCTGTCTTACAAGTGTTCAATGTGGCCAGTACCTGCAGCACAGCCAACATTGATGCAATAAGAGATTTCCTCTCAGACGCATATCAGCATATCACGATCCACTGAGCTGATCATTGTTGTTATTTGATGTTTAAGGTGTGGCTGCCATTCAGAACTTAGAAAACTCCACCACTAACCTCGATGAGCTTAAACATCAAATAACAACAGCAATCAACTCAGTGGATTGTGATATGCTGATACACGTCTGGGCGGAATTCTTTTATCGCATTGATGTTGCCCATGCTGCAGGTGGTGGCCGCATTGAACACTTGTAAGACAGGAATAAAAAAGTTGATTGTGAGTAAATACTTGTGACTTAGCTGGAGTTTTCTGTTGCTTTTCCTTAGTAAAATATTGCATAATGAAATCAGTTCATTCTTTTATTTTGAATAACCCTGAATAACATGATATGGTGGTAGTCTTTCATTGTCTGAGAAAGATGCTTCTGCAATTTCTTGAACAATATACACAAATGATTTGCTTATAGGGATTACGTGTTTGTGCCTTAGATTAGCTCACTCACTCTATGAAATCAATGTTGCCTAAACAATGCAGGGTGTCCCACATGTCAGGTTGCAGCGTGAAATGAAGTGTTTTGTTTAAGAACTCAATGCACCACCTGGTCCAAGATTTGAAACCGCAATCTTGCAATTTTGAGTGAAACACCCTAATCACTTGACCATGTGCCTTCACCTGCATATATATATATATGGGTAGATGAATATTCAGCCTTGACTGACAGAAGCCTCTCATTCATTTAAATAAATAACATATTTCAACAACTTTAATATTCAATTTTCCAGGATTTTCCCTATGAAGAATAAAAAGAAAAAGACCATTTTGCTTCAGGATTAGCAACAAATATAATCTTACTCTTTTATTCTATTCTGCAATCTTTTTTCGAGTTGTCTGGCTAATACATTGAGCAGTTAGTCATTCGTGTATTAATTTCTTCTTTTCCATTTTGTTTGAAAGAGATATGAAAGGCAATAATTACCTGCATTTTATTTTTACATTTTTTTAGTTGTTATTGTTTTATATTGAAAGTGCCTAAGCCAGACACTATATATATACATATATTACATCGTCCAGTAAAAGTACTATGTGTTCCAGAATACAAGTGTATTCCTCAAGTATGGATAAAATGTCTCACTAACATATAATACTGAAATCAATTAAATCAGTTGTAGCTTTTCTCTTATTGAGATTTTTTTCTTCATATTGAAATAAACTTATTTCTCACTCAGCATTATTAGATATGAAATCTGTTCTCTGACTAATCTTTTGTCACTAACATCTTCCTAAAGTTATTAACATTTTTTTTTTTGTATAGGTTATTGCACTACTTCTACCAAAATAAATTGTTTTAGCTGAATATCAAATTTACATCGCAGAATTCCTTCAAGAACTTTCTACTAGTAACCTACATTATTTACTTTATTAATGGCTAAATCTTTATCAATCAATTTTACATAAAATTTGTGATATACCACAGAAAATATGGTTAGCAAGCAACAAAAAAAAAAAATAGTACAACACACATGAATTTTGGAAACATGTTCATCATGCTTAGCATTGCCGAACCATGAAATAACCTACCAGTGTCTGCTGTTACCTGTCAAGACACTGTATCCTTCAAAAATGCTGTGCTTCCTGAAATTCACCATCACTGGTCCTGATAAGCATAGACACCCATTCCTCTTTAGGACTCTTTTACTTTTCACTTTTTCTGTTGTTTATGTTTTGTCCAGTGAACTCTGCACACACTTTTGACTTTTGTTGTGGTCTTTCTTTACTTGATTTATTGCTGCTTTCTGTCCCTGTTTTCAAGTGAATTGTAGTGCACCTGAGTACTGTATACAATAAGCTCATTATTATTATCATTGTTGTTATTATTTAGACTGTTTAAGGCAGTAGCTGATAGAATTGTTACTGCTTCAGACAAAATGGTTGGTGGCATTTTTTTCGACTTTACAGTCTGAGTTCAAATTCTGCTGGGGTTGACTTGGTCTTTCATCCTTTCACAGTCAATAAAATAAGAGTTGCTGAAGTATGGAACAAACTGCTGGTATCAGTTGTTAGTTGTCAGTGCACTGCATCCTTCAAAACTTCCATGCTTCCTGAGATTTGCCAATACTACACCTGATTTTCTCTCCTCCATACACACACAAGCATGTATCTGACTCATACAATGTTCACTTTCCAGATATTTGTATATTACTGCATATGCTTTATACGCACTTTTGACATGTTGTGGTGCACCTGAGCACTGTATACAATAATTTCATTATTATTATATAAGTACCAGTTCAGCTCTGGGGTCAATGTAATTGACTTGCATCCTCCTCAACAATTATTGCCCTGGTGCCAAAATTTGAAACAATTATTATTGAGGTTGTGAGCTAGCTGAATCATTAGCATGTTGGCTAAGATACGTAGCAGCATTTTTTCTGGCTCTTTATGTTCTGTGTTCAAATGTTGCTGAGATTAGCTTTGCCCTTCATTCTTTCAAGATTGGCAGATTAAAGTACCAAGCTGTAATCAACTAATGGTTCCTCAGCTGGTTGTAGCTATTACAAGAAGCATAATCATTTCCTTATAATATTTGGCAGGATTAAAAATTTGAATTTGAAATTATGGGGATTATAAAGGAAAAAAAATTGATGGAATTCACATATTATTTTTAATTTATATATTGTTTTATTATAATTTATTTGTTACTTATTATGAATTTTGTAAATCTATTACAAAATTTAAAAAAACCTCTCCTGAACCAGAAATACAAAAACGAAAAACACTACAATACCTTTACTTCTTTATTTCTTCAGGAACCAATAATTTCTTGTATGTAGGTTCCTTCCTTGGAAGGATGTATTAGGAAAGATTATTCACCTTATTATAGAGTTGCACCTCATTTTACACTTGAAACAAATTTTCAGTTTTAGTGATTAAATAAAATTTCTAATTTATTGGGGAAGCCAATGTTTACTTAACATATGTATGTATATGTGTTTTGTATAGTTGTAATATGTTTGTATGAGTGCATACATTGTATGTATGTATGTATGTATGTATGTATGTATGTATGTATGTATGTATGTATGTATGTATGTATGTATGTATGGATGGATGGATGCAATCATGCAAGCAAGTGAAGTTGCAGGTGTTACATTAGGGTTTTCTTCAAGAGAAACATCTAAACATAACTAGGAGGTCTCTGACTCCCAGCTGTTGGATGGCTTTTGACTCTACAAAGAATGTTCTTTGACAGGTTTTGCCTCTCATCCTGCAGGGTGTCCAATGAAATCCACCCTCCTTGGTAGGGTTGCTGGCTTAATCCCTGACAACTCAACTATGCAACAGGTTATGTTGGGTTATATGCTACTAGTAGCGCTAAGTGTGATCTGACATATGATAAGTTATCTCAGAGTAAAATACCTTCACACAAACTGAAATTAAGGTATAAGGCCTGCATCAAAAATACACTGGAGAAGGTTGAATTCTTGGAAAATAGATGTGAAAACCTTGCTCTAGATCATTCATCAAGAAAAAAAGCAGAACATGATGGGAAGATGGAATTTGAATGAAATCAGATAGAGCGTGAGCAGTTCAAGAAAGATGTACTATTTGCAGTTTGTTTCAGTATGTTGCTGCACAGCTCAATTTAATGTGTATATGTGTGTGTGTGTGGCTTAATGGTTCGGGTGTTGCACCTATGAATCATATGATAGTAGTTTTGATTCCAGGACTGGGCGATGTGTCATGTTCTTGACCAAAACATTTCATTTCAAATTACTGCAGTCCACTCAGTTGGCAAAAGTGAGCAATCCTGTAACAGACCAGAGTCTTATCTAGTTTGGAAATATTTACAACACTAACCCCAGGAAACCTCATAGCCTTATGAGCCTATGGCTTGGGAAGGACTTTGATATTTTTTTTGTGCTACATACATATGAAAGTGTGTGTGTGCACTAGTTTGAGTGAATGATCATTGTTCTGCACTTAGCAACAAATAATAAATTTTGTTGACAATTCTCTGTCTACTGGAAATTGTCTACTAGCTCCTAGCTTGCAGAAAAGTTGGTAAGTGCTAATGACTAGAAGAATATGAGTCTGCAAAAGAATGCTTCAATAACATGCATTTGTGTTTAAGTGGCTCTCAACTGAGGTCCATATGACTCCTAGTGGTCCATATAAGATTTTTGGGGGTTCATGCCAGAAAAATAGTAAATTTTGAGGACCCACAATAATATATTAATGGGGTCACAAAAAAAAAGATTTTGCCTTAGATGTATTTTATTGTAAGAAACAGCTAGATTTCTTTCTTGAATGTTTTACATAGTTCAACTTGCACAAGTTAATGTGTGGAAAACAAAACATGGAATTTTGAAAGAAGTTTCTATAAAACTGGTTTTTAAACATAGGATAAGTGTGGAGATCCATCAAAATACAATAGTAATCAAAGGGGTCCATAAATAAAAGATGACTGAGAACCTTAGAATGATGAATCAGATTAAAACAAATGAGTGAATAAAGTTAGATTGTACTCTCGGTTTAATCCAATCTGCTTTTTACTCAGATGTGACCTCTTTATCAAGAAACTGGCTTAAGAGTAATTTTTGTTGAATAGCAATCTCTTACCATGTTTCTCCTGGAAATATTCCATCAATATATATATGTGTGTGTGTGTGTATCTTTATGTGGTGCTCTTGTTCTTGAAAATCATACCTGAAGATTACATTATCAAAAGAAGTATAGGTACAGACGTATGCACATTTATTGCAAAAACCAATAAAATTATTGTTATATACTTAAACAAAGTCCACCACTCTGTTTCGTAGGATCATATGCACGTGCACATACACTCTTGCATTAAGTGAAGATGTAAGAAAACTAAGAACAAAGGGAAGTAATATCGTGAATTTTAGATAAATCTAACATAAATCTCTGGATAATATTCACACATATAAATATTAATTTATTAGCTGTTAACTGATTTTCAATATCATAACTTTATGCTTTTAATATCAGAGCCATTAGTGATCTCTGCACTATTGAATACAGTTAGGACTCTACCATGCTACCATAAGTGAAATCACACACACACACTTGTATGTGTGTGTGTATGAGTATATATCTTTTGTGTGTATGCTTTTATACTAAATATTAATATTTTGTTTGAGGATTCCATTGCTATTCTCATATCCATATATTTAGTTATATCAATATAACTGCACTTACAAATAATATCTGTTATATATGAAGATGTTCATGTTATAATATATGCATGTAAAATTACTTCATTTTGTCATTTTAGTGGTTTTCAGTGGTTTCACTCACAAGACTGTAACCATTCTGAGGCACCACCTTGAATGGTTTAGTTTAAAATTATGACCCTAGTATCTATTTCAGTCTGCTTCATATTTTGTCTACTTGTTGCATTGGTAAATTTCAAGACTTAAAAGATTATTTCTTCTAGACTGGTGTCATTTGAACTCTCTCTTTCACACACACAAACACACACACATATATGATATATGTACTCATATGCATTTTTATATATATATACATACATACACACATATAAACACATAAACTGAATGCAAACACACTTAATCTGTTATCAGTTGTTGACAGAATATCGCAGTTTTGATACCTTCAGGCAGTGCTGTTGAACTTGGTAGTTTCTGCAACAAAAGCTACTAAGTTATTAACAAGTAGACTCAATTGACATACAAGACCAGAAAATGCTGGAAAAAAAAAAAAAAAGCTTGCATGCATGCACGCACACAAAATGTTTTGTATAATATATGGATTCAGAGAATTGTGTGACTATCACAGAAAACTTCTGTAATGGACTTGGCTATCAGACAACAAAGTAACCCAATGCAGAGAAGTGTAATGCTGAGTGTCCATGCAGCTGAATCCAGAAAATCCAATCAATGAAATTATTTCATGAGGATAAAGCATTATAAGTACAAGAGATGAACATATTTCTTGAAACACTCGACGGTCTTAGGATTATAGCCATTTCACAGCATTCTTTATAGAGAAGTAATTTTAGCGTGGAATAAATTATGTTTGCATGTTTGCGGTTTACAATGTATCCACAAATCAATGCAAATAAAGGTAGCTTGTCAGATCACCAAAACCTCATGGTTACACCAAAGACACAATTCTAAGTATACATACAAAATTTTCTTTTTATATATTATAATGTATGGAAACCTGAAATAATCTTGGTTTGATCAGGAAAAGAAAAATGTGTTGTTTTTTGTTAAAGAGATTTTGTATATATACAGGTGCAGGAGTGGCTGTGTGGTAAGTAGCTTGCTTACCAACCACATGGTTTCAGGTTCAGTCCCACTGTGTGACACCTTGGGCAAGTGTCTTCTACAATAGCTTTGGGCCAACCAAAGCCTTGTGAGTGGATTTGGTAGACAGAAACTGAAAGAAGCCCAACGTGTATGTATATATATATATGTGTGTGTGTGTGTGTGTGTGTATGGATATGTTTGTGTATCTGTGTTTGTTTCCCCAACATCACTTGACAACTGATGCTGGTGTATTTATGTCCATATAACTTAGTGCTTCGGCAAAAGAGACCAATAGAAAAGGTACTAGGCTTACAAAGAATAAGTCCTGGGGGCGATTTGCTTGACAAAGGGCAGTGCTCCAGCATGGCCGCAGTCAAATGACTGGAGAAAAATAAAAGAATACTTAGTTGTATTGTTGATGTAACCATGATATTCTTGTGACCTGATGATCTATCTTTCTTTATTTGCACTGAATTTGTGAATATACAAAATATATAATGCATAGCATGCATATTAATGCAAACATGTAAACATGGTTTATTCCACACTGAAATTATTTCGACATGAGGAAGGCTGTGAAATCGCTTAAACCTAATGATGACAAGCGGTTAAATAAATATAATCATCTCTCATGTCTCCTGACATTTTATGGTTTATTTATTTATATATATATATATATATATACATACACAAATGCAACTTTGCACAAATATTATACATATGCACATGCACATACACACATTTACGCACATGCATGCATCTGCACACACACACACACACGCACACATACACACACACATGCATGCACAGATGTATCTGTATCTCGGTGTGTGTGTTTCTGCAAGTGAGTTTGTGCTTCCCTTCATCTTTACTGGATGTAAACAAAAGGCTCATTCCACCAGTGTCATTTGATTGTTGTTTGATAGACAGTGGGACTATGATGTCCCTTGGAAACTGGAGGGTGTTATTATCAAGAAGGGTATCTGGCCATCTAAAGCTCTGTGTCCAACTTACTCTTGTCTGACCCAACATATGTGCATACATGCACATACATGCTTTGCAATCCAGGGGTAGGAAATAGCAACCAATTTCCTGATGCACAAAAGGGACGAAGACACATGTAAAACACCAAATGTAATGTAGACTTTGTGTAGGTAACCCTGAAGCTATCAACCACATCATAAACAGTTATTCAAATTTGTCATTGTGTTATTACCTAACGATGAAACATGATGTTATAGTCAAGACACTGCACAATGAAATCTATCAGAATAATTCTGAAGCAAAAGGCATGAGTATCCACCATGTTGTAGAGGCCATAACCACTCATAGTATGAAAGAGTACTGGTGAAATATTCCAGTGAAGACTTCAATAAAATGCATATGCAATAGATCCAACATAGAGATTTGAGAGAGAAGAAAAACTATCTACAGTACCGGAAATCAGTTGATTGGTGAGAAAGAAAATACCTACACTGAACTATTGAGAAATTTACGACTACCTACCTTGTGCGTATAGCAGAAAGGATTATCATTATTATTATTATTAAAGTAATGCAGTGGGATGGTAGACCTGTTAGCATGCCAGCTGAAATGCATAGCAGTATTTTGTCTATCTTCATATTCTGAGTTCAAATTCCACTGCGGTTGGCTTTGCCTTTCATCCTTTCAGGGTTGATAAAATGAGTACCAGTCATGTACTGGGATCGATGTAATCAACTTAGCCCCTACTCCAAATTTCAGGCCTTGTGACTATAGTACAAAGAATTATTATTATTATTATTATTATTAGTATTATTATTAAAAAGTCAAGCTATCAGAATCATTAGCACACACTGGGCAAAATGCTTAGTGGCATTTCTTCCTATTGTATGTTCTGAGTTCAAATTCTACTAAGCTCATCCTTACCTTTCATCCTTTCAGGTTCAATAAAATAAGTACTAGTTGAACACTGGGGTTGATGTAATTAACTTACTCCCTTCAAAATATTTGGCTTTGCACCTATACTATTATTATTGTTATTATCATTATTCAGTAGTCTTATTTTTATAATGTGCTTTCACTGTACTACCAAGTGCAGCTCTGTGTGCCTTGGGTATGTGCTGATGTTTGTTGTGATACTCTTATAGTTACTGTATTGAAAGTGTTTTACGTAGGATGTGTGCAGTACCTAGTAGTGCTATTTTCTGTATGTTATATATTTGTTAGTCCTGGTGTTTTTTGTTATGTATTTGTCTGAATATTTTATCATCCCTAATGCACCTACTATGATATGAATTGTTTCTGTTTTTAGACTCCACATCCAAGTTATCTGTATTTCCAGGTCTTTGTATTTTGAAAGTGTTGATACCTATTATCTTGTTTTTCACATTGGGCTCTGTTTTCAGTATTAATCTAACTCACCTATAGTATTCTTTTTTTATTTTCTCTTTCAATTGTGTGTGTTGTATCATTCCAAGTTCATCGATTCCTGAATATGTGTATGTCTGGCTTTGGTCTAATTCTCTTCTTTCCTTTGCTTTATCTAGTGTGATGTTACTACTCTTAACTAGTTTCTCTCTTTTCAAGGTTGCTTTGACACATTTTTCTAAGCCAAATTTCGTATTTATTTCCTTGGTAAATCAATGTACTCTCTGTAGTAATGTTTCCAGCTGTTTATCATTTGTAGCTTACAGTTTTAGGTCATCCATATATAAGAGGTGGCTGATTGTTTTGCTGTAACAGTTGTATCGGCATCCAGTTCTGTTTAGCATGTCAGATAAAGGTGTCAGTGCCAAGCAGAAAAGGAGTGGAGAGAGTGTGTCTCCCTGGAATATTCTTCTTCTAATGGGGATGGCTTTTGTTTTTATGAGTCCCTCTTTTGTTTGGAGCTGTAGCACTCTCTGCCATTTATTCATGGAATGTGTTATATTTATTATTATTATTATTATTATTATTATTATTATTATTATTATTAGTAGTAGTAGTAGTAGTAGTAGTAGTAGTATTGGATATTGGCAGTGAGCTGGTAGAATCATTAGTATGTTGGACAAAATGTTAACTGACAGTTCTTCTGGATCTTCATGTTTGGAGTTCAAATTCCTCTGTGGTTGACTCTGCCTTTCTGCCTTTCCTGGTCAATAAAATAAGGTATCAGTCAAGTATGAGTATCAATGTAATTGATAAATGCAACTCACCTCAAAAATGCTGGCTTTGCTCCAAAATCTGAAACATTATTATTATTCACCATGATACATTCTTTGGAATAGATAACTCGTACTTTGGTATTTACACGTGTGTGTATCTGATTCAGAGATGAAAATTTATTCAAACATATATTCGTATGAGCATTTATTTATGTCATAAATATCTATATATATCTCAACACTTAGATATTTGTATGTGATCTCAAGATATTAATACGTAACCTACAAAATGTATTTAGTTTGAGAGAGAGAGCGAGAGATTATTATATGCATGTAGCAATATATTTATACTTTTACTCTGAGTATATTCACATCTTTCCTCTGTCTCTCCTTATCTGCATGACATCTCAAATGTTCATCTCTTCTATCTAACACTATTTAGTACATCTGGCATTTCTTTTCCTTTTTCACTTTAATTTATATACATTTACATAATGTCATCACATTCTACACAAATTCTGCAATAACCTTTGAACATTGTAAGATTTTTTTCCAGTATTTAATTTCCAAAATGTATTCATTTTATCTGTTTTCTAAATATCTTTTTAACACATAGATGTGACATTAAAAATAGAAGTAACTTCGATGTAAATAATTATTTTCACTTTTACATCTCTCTCTCTCTCTCTCTGTCCTCCTCCTCCTCTCTCTGTCTTTCAGAAATTTTTGTTTTAAATATTTAAATATTTATTTCATTCAGTTTTAAAAACCGTTTCTTTTGTCTATTCATGTGTTTGACATACAACACCGACATTTTTGATCTTGGAACTGTTTCTCATAGAATGTTAATGTTTCCATTGTGTGCTGCCTTAGCATAGTTGAAATGGATCAAATGCTGGATGCTCCGTGAATTCCAAGAATTATCAGATTTTGATTTTTCAGAATAAGGATTAGATAAATTCTTTGGAATAAAAAGGGTACAGCTTTTAGCAGGAGGATCAATGACTCTAAGAGATAGGTTTAAATAGGGAGGTGGCAATCTCTAACTGTGGAGGGAACCTGTGGAAAAGGTAGACCCAGGAAGACATGGAATGAGGTGGTGAAGCATGATCTTTGAATGATGGGCCCCACGGAGATGATTCAAGTGACTGAGACCATGGCAAAATGCTGTGCTTGAGAAGATTTGTCAAGCCAAGTGAAGCCATAGTCATGGCATCCACGAAATTATAGTCATGACCATTATTGGTGTCATGTAAATGGCATCCATGTCGGTGGCACATAAAAACACCCATTACACTCTTGGAGTGGTTGGCGTTAGGAAGGACATCCAGCTGTAGAAACCATGCCAAATCAGACTGGAACCTGGTGCAGCTCTCTGGCTTACCAGTTTCAGTGAAACCGTCTAACCCATGCCAGCATGGAAAGTGGACATCAAATGATGATGGTGATGATGATTACAAGCATGGAACACTCCCATCATGTCCACTTGGAGTCTTCTATATGTTAATAGTCTTCTATTTCAATGATATTGTGATTAGCCTCTTTTGTTGTAACACATGATTTGTTGGTGTCTATCTGTCTATTTATCGGTCTGTCTACATGCAGACAAAGGAGAGAGAGAAAGAAAGATTATAGGAGCCAAAACAAAATGTAGCCAGAAGATCCAGCAATTTGTTGGACCTGGTGAATAAATATTTTTTGAATACATTCTAAAAAAATTAAAACACCCACAATCATTAATCTTATATTATGAAGAGAAACTGATCACTGTCTGCTCATCACAACATCTGTTAGAGGCAGGAAAGAAGGGGAACTCCTGTCAAAACGTATATTTAGAAGAGGAGGAGAAAAGTTGCTGTTGAGAGAGAAATACAGTAAGAGGAGAGAGAAATACAGAAAGAGGATATATATATATATATATATATATATATATATATATATATATATATATATATATATGTAGTGAGAGAGAGAGAGAGAGGAGAGAGAGAGGGAGAGAGAGAGAGAGAGAGTGTGTGTGTGTGTGTGTGTGCGATAGATAGATAGTTAGTATTTTCACCATAGTAGCTAACAAGTTTTGATTAAAAATGCAGGAATTGTAAGTGCAGCTCTCAACACAACACAAACTTCAGAAATCTGACTATATGTATTTTTATGATGCATATGGCAATCTTTTTGGCTGTTTGTGTGTGTGTGTATTTCTCTGTGTGTTTCTATGTCTTTCAACATATAAACAACACAACACAGTCTTTCAATAAAAGACCTTCACAGTGAGAGAGAGTGTGTGCAAAAGATAGAATTAAAATTTGTTTCAAAAATGGAAAAAAGAGTCAGGTTGCTGTTGAGTATACTAGTATGACCACTGTTATAGGCTTCTGCTGAATGATCTATTTCATCTTGGCTAGGTCATTACTTGGCAGCATAGTAATGGGTAAGGACTAGTCCGAGGTGAAAGTCAGGTCTCTAAGGATTCCAGGAAAGATTATTGTTGAATGAAAAGACATAACTGGTCTGATGAAGATTTTTTTGTATTTTGCTGTGGAAATGTATAACCTTTATATTTTAGTTGTTATAATAGCAGATCCAAAATAAGATGATATACATGATAGTATCATTAATAGGAATGTGTTAATGTTTGTCGAATTTATGAGAAGGACATTAGTTAGCTTTTAAGAAAGTGGAGGTTGTGCCTAGCTTTAAAAAGATGGAGGTTGTGTCTAACTTGTGTCTAACTTAATGAAAGTGGATGTTTATGGAAACTAAAAGAAGCCCATTGCACATATGTGTGCATGTATGTGTGTGTGTTTGTGTCTTTGTTTGTCTCCCCACCACTGCTTCACAACCAGTAGTGGTGTGCTTACATCCCCATAATTTAGCAGTTCAGCAACAGAGACTAATAGGCTTAAAAGAAGAAAAAGTATTGGGGTTGATTCATTTGGCAAAAAATTCTTCAAGGCAGTATCCCAGCATGGCCACAGTCTAATGACTAAAAAAAAAATAATAAAAGATAGCCTTTACTCTCTTTTACTCTTTTACTTGTTTCAGTCATTTGACTGCGGCCATGCTGGAGCACCGCCTTTAGTCGAGCAAATCGACCCCAGGACTTATTCTTTGTAAGCCCAGTACTTATTCTATCAGTCTCTTTTGCCGAACTGCTAAGTGACGGGGACGTAAACACACCAGCATCGGTTGTCAAGCAATGCTAGAGGGACAAACACAGACACACAAACATATACATACACATACATACATACATATATATATATACGACAGGCTTCTTTCAGTTTCCGTCTACCAAATTCACTCACAAGGCATTGGTCAGCCCAAGGCTATAGCAGAAGACACTTGCCCAAGATGCCACGCAGTGGGACTGAACCCAGAACTATGTGGTTGGTAGGCAAGCTACTTACCACACAGCCACTCCCTGTACATTAGCATCTGAAGTCTTAGGACTCATAAGATTGGTTGCTTGATTTCCTTGGTGTCTAAGTGACCAAGATCAAAACATCACTCCTGAATGGGATGCAAGGTCATTCATTTACAGTTGAGTGAACCGGAGCTGAATCAAAAGAAATGTTTTGCTCAAGAATATAACTCATTACCATGTCTGGGAATCAAAACCAAGATCTTGCAATTGTGAGTGCAATGTCTTAACCATTAGGCTACATGCTTTCACTTGCATCAAAATACTAATATTAAAAAAAAAATGGTGGCAGTGATGAGGAAGATGATTGTTACACCTAATTTATTGTCCAATTTACATTAAGTGTCATATCTGCAAACACGTGAAAATCTAATCAGTAATTCAATACCCTATTCTGCAACCACCAACACTACAAAATTTGCTATTGTTGGAAAATTCACTATTGTATTTACTGCTGCCATTTTAATGAAATCCACCACCACT
The DNA here is from genome assembly GCF_006345805.1 of Octopus sinensis. Taxonomy (NCBI): domain Eukaryota; kingdom Metazoa; phylum Mollusca; class Cephalopoda; order Octopoda; family Octopodidae; genus Octopus; species Octopus sinensis. The sequence continues at coordinate 37,255,490 of NC_043005.1, forward strand.
ATCTCTTATGAAATAGCATTACTGTTTCTTTTCACCATCACCACAAATTTCTGTTGCTATCACAATTTCCACAATTACTTGATAATTATAGTTGTTCAGATGACAAATAGTAAAACAGAAAGTAAAATGTTGGCCAGGAAGTTGAGAAGTACTTAAAGCCAGTTTTGCAACTGCATATTGTAAATTTATTGCAAATTGATATCTCACTGACATTTCAAAATGAATCAAGCGGAAATGGTTTCATGTAATATCCTTGAATTTTCAGTGTTTAATCACAAAAGGTAGAGGAGATGCAGAAATAAATATTTACACAATCTTGCACATTTGTTACGCATATTCAGACATATTCACAAACACCTGCTCATGCACACGCACACATACACATATGGCTGTTTACACACTTGTGTTCACCTCTCAGCATACTCACACACGCATAGTGATAAACGTATGCATATTTCTACTTTGTGCTGTGTGGATGTATACATGTTTGTGTTTAACATTCTGCACAAAATCAACTTCTATGAATACATAATTGTATGCTGAGTTGATGAAAAATAATTTAGAAAATTAACTCTTTTAAAGCTATAAGAGTGATATGCCAGTTTGAATGCATGCACACACATTTATATATATATGAGCATGCACACATTCATATACATATGCACACATATATATTGATACATACACACACACACATATATGTGTATATACAGGCATATATGTATATAAATATATATATATATGTACATATATGTGTGTGTGTGTGTATATATATATATATATATATATATATATGTGTGTATATATATATATATACATATATATATACATAGATAGATAGATTTAGATATGTATATATGTATATGCACACAGCCTTTTGTATACATTCTCTAAAGATATTCCAAAATGCTGAAGGATGCCAGTGTTTAGATGTATGCATATATAATTATCTATGAAGACACAATTACATGCAAATATATTTTTCTCCAGTTTTACAGTAAGAAACAACTGTATATAATAAAATAATTCTAATTCAATATACAAATTTATTCATGAAAACGATGCAGTTACAATGGAAATCAATTGTTTCAGGGCATTTTTATTTTTTTATAGACATTATTGTCTGTTTAACATCCTTAATATTTAACATGTTCTCTAAACATCTACAAAGCAGCCCTTAGCAACAAAGGAGATACTAGGGGCCATGGAGAAATGTTTGGTATTATCAAATAAAGATCATCTGTTGCTATGAGTTGCAAACTGTAAATATTCCCCCAATATATTATGTATATTTTTGCCAGTAATTACTTATGCTTCAGAAAACCTTTACTCTCTTTTATGTTTAACTCCAAGAATTTTTATATATATATATATATATATAATAAACCTTTACATAAATAAATAACGTGAAATACACGATAGGTACACGTATTTGGGGAAAGAAGGTTTCTTCCCAGCTACATGGTTTTGGGTTCAGTTCCATTGTGTGGCATCTCTGGCAAGTGTCTTTTACTATAGCCTCAAGCCAACTAAATCTTTGTGAATTTGGTAGATGGAAACTGAAAGAAGCCTGGTGTTTATATGTATATACACACATAATATATATTTATAGAGTGTCCCCCCAAAAATGTATACACACTTTAGCAGCTCAATGTTTTTTCTCTCCAAATGAAATTCATTGGAATTAATGATGGCAATCAGACTTAGCTTTGAGCAAAGGAAATTCATTCTAAAATGCTACAGAAAGTGTGGAAACACAGTTGAAGTGCAAAGACAGTTTAGGAGTAGTGACATACTCAGATTGTTGAAAAAATCTATAATAGGACCCTTGGAAGTGTAAGTCTTAGGAACTTCTAAGCTGAAGTGAAAACAGCTTGGACTTTGCCTGCTTACCCTCTTAGAAGATTTAAGTAAAATTATACATATATGCATATATATATACATATAAATATACACATATATGTATATATGCATGCATATATGTATGTATATATGTACATGTATACATATGAGTATAAAAACATCCCTCATAAAGGGACGTTTTCATCCAAGTAAATACTGATTCAATACCTGAGCTGTATCTACTTATCACCTGATGAGGCACACCTGCATCGCCGGATGCTCCTGAACCAGTTGTTAAGTGTCCAATGCATGAGGGATCAATGCTAGATGTATCGAAACAGTTGTTGGGATAAATAATGATTCTTGGATAGTCCATTTTCCACCTTTCATTCACCATTTGTAAATATATACATATATATATATCTGCATGTGTATACATATATGTTTGTGTTTGTCCTCACATCATGGACTGACAGCTGGTGTTGGTTTCTTCATGTCCCTGTAATTTAGAAATTGAGCAAAAAGTGATCAATAAAATAAATAGCAGACTTTAATAAAAAAAAATGTCCTGCTATCACTTTGTTCAACTACAGTTTTGCAAGGTAGTGCTCCAGCACAACCAGTCCATTGACTGAAACAAGTAAATGGTTTTTGTGTGCGTGCATGCATGTGTGTGTGCGTGTGTGTGTGTGTGTGTGTGTGTGTGTGTGTGTGTGTGTGTGTGTGTGTTCATACCCTTGTCTTTGCATTGCACAGTAGTCGGAAAACTAATGCCACTGTATCCAATACTGTCTTCCATTTCCTGTCTTCCACGAAAATCATGTCTGGTCATCAAGGTTAAGTATAAGCTTGGAAGCAAGTGGTGGCTGGTGACAGGAAGGACATACAGCTATAGAAAATCTGCTTCCATGAATTATGGATGACACATGCTGACATGGAAAATGGATTTTAAAATGATGATGATGAAGCAAAATATCAGAAAATCAGTAGATTGCAAACCATTTCCAAAGATTCTTTGCTCAAAGAGATTTCCAAGCACTTAAATGTATTTACTTACATATGTGCACATACATGCATAAGCACACCCACACATATAGCATAATTGTTTTCTATACTTTTCAATTTATGAATTGTTAGAGAAATGTGAGATTCTTTGATTACATATATTCCTGGAATAAATAGTCCTCCCCCTCCTCCTCCTCATTATTATTATCATCATTATAATCATCAATTTTAGCATCCACTCTTCTATGCTGGCATTGGCTGATGTATATAATTAATATTAATATGCAAATAATTAATTAATTAGGCAGGATTTTGCCAATATATCAAATTAGGATCTGTTAATCAAAAGAATTAGGACAAAGAAAACGATGAGAGAGAGAGAGAGAGAGTGAGTGTGTGTGTGTGTGTAGGAGGGAAGAAAGCAAGAGGAAGAGAGAGAGGGAGACACAAAGAGTGACAAGTAATAATGCTGTCAATATCTAATTAAACCACACATAGATAATTTTATTAAAGTGACATTTGCTGAATGGTTGCCATCATAAAAAGTAACACAAATGAGTTGTGTATAAGTTGCAAGTTCAAATCCAGCTTCAGAGTTTACTCATATGTATATATATAAACTGTGACAGTGCCACTGCTACACATATAAATTTCTTTGGCCGGATCCAAATAAGGCAGACACATACATACATATATGTATGCATATGTATGTCTAGGTATGCATGCAAGCAGAGTACTGTAGAATTGTGTTGGAAGTCATAGCACCATACTGAGGGTTATCATAGTTGTGAATACTGAGGGAGTGGAGCGATTGTATTATGCTATCAAACAGATCACCTTGTCAAATAACGACAGCTGATTTACTGAAATCTGTGTATGTCTCTGCTATAGTTTGTATGACTGAACACCCTTCCTAATGCAAACCACTTTATTACAGAGTGTGCAGGTGGTTTTTGTGTGACACTTAACACCTTAGCAACTGGACCACATACTTTTGTCCACGTATTGTATTGTTTGCATATCAAAAAAAAAAGTAAATCAACTTAGGCATTTACTGACAAAATGTTTTAAGCACAGAGTTAACTATATGTTATAGAATTGTCAGAAAATGGAAATATATAACATTAGTAGAAGTTCATATCGGTGATGTTTGAAATTATCTTAAAACAAAGGCACAGTTCAAATATAGAAAATTGTTGGGAAACATCTTTCTTTCTGTTTTTGATTTTCTCCCAAGTTTATTTTTTTTTACCTTTGTAAATAACTGTTTGTGGTGCCACAAAGGTTGATGTAAAAGGAAAAAGATTAAAATATAAACACAGGACATAAATGAAATAAATGATGGAAATAATAATAATATGGTTGTTGTTGATGATGATAAAGAAATGTTACAGTTAATTTGTTTGTATATGTGTGTGTATGTGTGTGTGCATGTATATATATATATATACACACACACATATACAAACAAATTAAGTGTGTATATGTGTGTGTTTATATATATATATATATATATATATATATATAAACACATGCACCACTCACATATACATACACATATGTATATACACATTGTGTGGTTTAATACATTTGTAGTGTAAAAAAGTCTTCATCATTCCTGTGGTAAAATCACATCACTTCATCTGCCAAAGCAATCAAGCATGCATAGAGACTCATCTGAGCAGAAAAAGGAAAAAAGAAAATAACAAGGAATGTTATGCTAAACACATAACATTAGAATGATGTCATGAAAAACTGGTTGATGGAAGTTGTTTTGGTTTTGGTAATTGTGGAATGAATTCTGTGATAGTGGTTGGTGACTTTTATGAAAGAACATACCAACACCATGACATAGCCATAGTACCGTGACATAGGAATCCTTGGTTGTGTTATTTAGTATCCATTTCACAACTCTGTGTGTGTGAGTGTCTCTTACTCTCTCTCTCTCTCTCTATATATATATATATACACAGACACACACACTCATAGAGAGAGAGAGACAGAGGAGAAAGAGAGAGAGAGAGAGAGTGTACTGCTCCATTGTTGGTAGGTTCAAGGAAATAAATACTTCATCTAGCAAAAGATAAGTATTACGAATAAATACAGGATTTAATTTTGATTATTATTATTTTATATAGACACACACACATACATATATATGTGCGCGTGTGTATGTGTGTGTTAGTGTGTGTGAGTTTGAGCAATTCCAGAATAGTACATGACATATTAGATAAGCCTGTCCAATTACTGTACTGAGTATGAAACTTATAATACTCACACATAAATATATATTGTGCTTACTAAATGATTATATATATATATATCACCATAATTATTTAACATCTCTACTTGTACCGTTGACATGTAAAATGGACCCATAGCAGCAACAAGTGAAAGACAGCCAGTACACTCTGTAAAGTATTTGGCATTAGGAAGGGCATCCAGCCATAGAAATTAAACTAAAATAGATGACTGGAGCCTGGGTGCAGCTCTCTAGCTTACCAGCTTCAGTCAAACCATCTAACCCATGCCAGCATGGAAAATAGATGTGACACAATGATGATGATATGTATTGCACATTGCTTGAGTCCACTCAGCTGGCAAATATAAGTAGTACCTGTATTTCAAAGGGCCAGCCTTGTCACACTCTGTATCATGCTGAATTCTCCTGAGAACTACATTAAGGGTACATGTGTCTGTAGAGTCTCAGCCACTTGCACGTTAATTTCACAAGCAAGCTGTTCCATTGATCATATCAGCTAGGGTCCTCATTGTCATAACCAACAGAGTGCTCTTTATATATATATATATATATATATATATCACCATCATCATCGTTTAACGTCCGTTTTCCATGCTAGCATGGGTTGGACGGTTTGACTGGGGTCTGAGAAGCCAGGAGGCTGCACCAGGCTCCAGTCTGATCTGGTAGTGTTTCTACAGCTGGATGCCCTTCCTAACGCCAACCACTCCGTGAGTGTAGTGGGTGCTTTTTACATGCCAGGGGAGGCTGGCAACGGCCACTATCAGTTAGTGGTTTTTATGTGCCACCGACATGGAAGCCAGTCAAGGTGGCGCTGGCATTGGCCACATATGGATGGTGCTTTTTATGTGCCACCAGCACAGGTGCCAGGGTAGGCTGGCAATGGCCACAATCAGTTGGTGCTCATTACATGCCACCGGCACGGAAGCCAGTCAAGGCGGCACTGGCATCGGCCATGTACGGATGGTACTTTTTAGGTGCCAAAATATGCATATTAATGACAGATGGAAGATACAAGAATTTTTATTGGTCATATGTTTTGACATATCTACACTGAGGGATGCACCTAAACCAGTTGCACAGTATCCCACCTATGAGTGATCTATGCTAGATGGGTTGAAATGATTGTAGTGATCAATTAAGTTTCTCATATCTCCCATCTTCTGTCTCTCATTAATTACACACCCAATGAACACTAAGCCAGTGAATGTGTTTTATTGTCAAACTACCTGGTGTATACCATACGGTTTATCAAATATAGGCATAACTGTATGTTAAGAAGCTTGTCCCTCTGTATAACATCTTGGGCAAGTGTCTTCTACTATGGCCTTGGGCTGACCAAAGCCTTGTGAGTGGATTTGGTAGACAGAAACTGGAAAAAGCCCATATAAATATATATATATATATATATATGTATGTGTGTGTGTATGTATGTGTCTTTGTATCTGTGTTTATCCCCTACTTGTCCAACTGGTGTTGGCATGTTTACTTCCCTGTAATTTAGCAGTTCAGTAAAAGAGACCAATAGAATAAGTTCTTTATTTACATTATTTACATTTGATGGATATTTGTTTTCATCTTGTTAGTTGTTAACACAATGTTTCGGCTGATACACCCTCCAGCCTTCATCAGGTGTCTTGGAGAAATTTAGAACCTGGGTTCTCATTCCTAAGATATTTTTCAATGTTATTATTAGGAATGAGAACCCAGATTTGAAATTTTGCCAAGAGACCTGATGAAGGCTGGAGGGTATATCAGCCGAAATGTGTTAACAACAAACAAGATGAGGACAAATATCTGTCAAATGTAAATAATGTACATTATTCCTCATCTCTTAAATATAGAACAAAATAAGTTCTAGGCTTAAAAAATAAGTCTTAGGGTTGATTTGTTTTTACTAAAACCCTTCAAGGCGATACTCCAGCATGGCCACAGTCGAATGACTGAAACAAGTAGAAGAAAAAAGATAAAAGAAAAAGATATATACATACTGACAAGAGTGGAAATAAACATATGAACATATCTCCATTCTTGTTATTTCTCTATATACTCTGTGTTCTGAAAATTGATGCACAACAACAATCAGATATTTCATGAAAATTTTTCAAGTTTTTTTCTCCACGGATGCATCTTTCACACTCTGAACAAACACACAGCGTTCTAACATTAGTTTTATGTCATACCCTATATATATCGTGCTCTGTACAAGAATGTGTGTGTATGCTTGTATGATTTCACACATGTATATGTATTTGTGTATAGGAATAAGTGTATATTCATGTACATGTATCTAAATGTATATAGATATGTGTAAATTTGTGAATATGTATGTCTAGTGATTTTGGTATACATACATGTATATGCACATTTATGTAAACAAATATATTCATAAACACTAAACTAAGTAAACACACACACACACACACACACATATGTATATATACTCATACACGCAAACAAATTAACTGTATCTTTTCTAACATGTTTATTATCATCATCAACAACAACACTGAAGATATTATTATTTCCATCATTTATTCATGTCGTTTATCTATATTTTCATCATTCTCTTTTTACATCAACCTTTGTGGCACCACAAATAGTTGTTTACAAAGGTAAAAAATAAACTTGGACGGAAAAATTAAAAAAACAAAATAAAACATTTCTCCAATAATTTTCTATATTTGAACTGACTTTGTTTTAAGATAATTTCAAACACCAATATGAACTTCTACCTGTTTTATATATTTCCATTTTTATCCAACATTCTATACTGTAAAGTTAACTCTGTGCTTAAAAGTTTTGTGAGTAAATGCCTAATTTTTATTATAATACGCAAACACTCCAATATGAGGATGAAAGTATGTGGTCTGGTTGTTAAAAAGTTAGGTTTCTAATCATAAGGATGTGGGTTTGATTCCTGGACTAGTGTGCATGTTGTGTCTTTGAAGAAGGCTCTTGGTTTAAGGTTGATCCAGTCCACTCTGTTAGACTGTGTATGGGTATGTATACGGCTGCTAGTGCTGCTCTCTCTCCTTCCAGCTATCACATCTTTGGTGTTCTACTTAATGCTAAAACGGTATCTATGTCTTCTTGCATCAACATATCCTAATACATTTCACAAATTCACAGTATGTACTACCAGATAGTACTCATTTGCTAGTGACAACTATGTGGTTTTTATATTTTCTTTTGTTTTTGAATATGTAAATGTTTAAATGTTTAACCAAAGCAGTGACATGATATTAGCTTATCATCAGTCACTGATTCTGCGAGTTTCATTAGAGACTACACTAGTCATATAATTTCTCTAATCACTGTGTAATAAATTGCAATAAAGTCCTCCATAACAATGCTTTGCAGATAAAATCATGCTGAGAACATAACTGCATTTATTCAGTACTTTTGCAGCAAAACAATATAATCTAATTTCAAAAGTCACTGAAATGCCCTACAGAACAATAGACACCATATATGTTTAGAGGAATATAGCTCTAAAACACTATTTGTTTTTCATTCTTGAGTTCTTAGGATTCATGTGGCCAGATACCCAGTTTCCATAGTATGTAAGTGACCAAGATCTCAATAATTCTCCTGAACAGGACACCAGTCCACTGCAGAGCTTAATGACAGCAATTTTTGTGGGGAAAGGACAAGTTAATTGCACTGACTCCAGTGCTTGACTGAGTTCAGTGGGATTTGAACTCAGAATATAAAAAACTGGTTGAAATGCTGTTTAGTATTTTTTCTGAAATGTTAACAATTCTGCTAGTTTGCTGCCTTAAAACCCAATTAAGACTATGCAAAATTCCATAGTTTCATATTTAAAAAAAAAAAAATTCACATATTAAACCTTTTGTTACCCTATTTCTGTTGAGATACTCTGTGTTTCTTTCAATTAATTTAAAATATAACAGAGAATTTAGTAAAATTAAGCTAGTGTTAGGAATGTAAAATTGTGACTAAGGTTTGGTGAAAGATCTTAATGCAGAACGTTTGAAAAGAGAGACATTTGTACTACAGAGCCAGAGGCAGTTTCAGGTGAGTTGGTATCAAAGGGTTTAAATTAGCTACAATTTCAATTTCTTATCTTCCTCAAAACACTGAACCAAGGAACAGAGTTGACCAAACACAAATGGAACCTAACTTAAATTGCAATCACATCTAGATACTTACATGACAGTGTGTACATTCTCTGTTTTTCCCACGTATTCTTCCCTTTCTCTTGTAAATTGTTGTATTTTGTCCCAGACACATTCCTTTTTCTCTCATTCATCCTACACTTCCTATTTTCATTCACATACCCTTTTTATTCCTTCATCATATCAACTTCTCCTTCTTCAAGATGCTGATCCAAGGTGCAAGTTCATCATATAAATAGCATTATATACTCCATCTACCTGACTTATTAAGTTTCAACCTTTAAATATCTTCTTTGACCTTCGACCAACTCATTGCACATTTATGTTTACTCTGGTCAGTGAGAGTCAACAGGTCAAACTTTATTTACAAAGATAAACATCAATATTTCCTCATAGACAAATCTAAATAAAAAAAACTGGCTTTTCAATTATTCATTCCTATACTCCCTACATTTTTCTCTTCCTTTTTTTATCACTCTCTTTTCTTTTTCCTCTACTTTTCCTTCTAATGTTTTTTTTTATTATTTATCTGTTTTTTGTTTAGTTTTTCTTTCTACCTTTCTCCTATTCTTCTCCCTCTCTTTATCAGTCTCTCCCTTTTAACCTTTCCCTCTGTCTCTCATTACCTCTTACTCTATTCTTTTCTCTTCCATTTCTTCTGCTTTTCTCTTTCTGTTACTTTCATCTTTGTTCTCTTATTTTCATCTCTTTCTTTTTTTTTTGGCTTTCTCTTATCTTATTCATGCTCTTTCACCCTCTCTCTCCTTCCTATTTCTCGTTTTCATTCCATTTCTTACTTCCCTCATCATACAATGTCAGTGGCAGGTTTGAACACCTTCATTTTAGTTCCATATTTCATTTGCTCCCCACTCCGCACATAGCATTTCTTCAGTTGTCATGGTGATTTAAAGATCAAGTGTAAGTCAGAAAGCTGTCCTATTCCTTCAAAATGATAGTTTAAGCTTATGCATATCTACAGTAAATTTCTGTCCATGCAAAAATTGTATACATGCCTCTATAAAGTTCACATATTTATCAACCATTAAGTGAAAAAAATCTGTGGATTTGGTAAATGGCATTTTTGCTTTTACTTTCTAAAAGACTGCATGCCTTCTATTCCAGTTTTCCTTTTTCTTTTGTCTTCTTTAACATTCCACAACTCCCCATCTCACACACTAAATCATGACAATGTATAATTGTATTTTTGTTATTTTTTGTTTAACATCTTTATTATTTTTTAAATTCCTGTAAAAGGGTTAACGTGCCTTAAGTAAGTATACTGAGTTTACAATAAATTTCAACAATTTATGTGAAATATCTGCTAAGAAAATGCTAAGAGATTCAGCTGTTTTATTTATGGGTGGCAAAATAAATTTTTCTTCCCTAGAAAATAACAGACTTGGTAATGTTGAGGATATTGTTGTTGCTATTGTTATAAAGGATGTTAGCGCTAATAGGGTGATTGTGATTCCAACTGGCTTAATGGTGATAAAACCCTCAGAGATTTAAAGAAACTTTGATTCAGTAAGACATCATTTTTTAGTTTTGCTTTGTGTTGTTTCTTAAATTTTGTCTTTTATTTATAGGGATTTTACTATAAACCATTTGTGGTTGAGGAGATTGAGTACGTTAAAGACAAGAAGGGTTGAGAATTAATGGTTGCTGTCATTCTAACACGTTTGTGAAGAAATTAAGCTAGAGGATGATAGAATAAGTTATACAGACCAAGTTATTCTTTGATATGCTTGTGATGCAATGCTAATATGAAGCATACATGGAGAATACATTTATTAGAAGCTATTCCTGTCTCAAAAAGGTTTCAAATCAGTGGCGTTAAACACCTGGTTCTTCTGCTATTCCTACCATATTCTTATGCATTATAATGCCAGGCAAGTGAAGTATGAAGATTTAATGCATCACCATAGTACCTTACATCTCAAAATTCTTTATCTAAATAACTAACACCTAATTGTCTTTGACTATTGAATATTTTTACCATTTTAGAGACTAACCTAAAAGAAAAATTTATGAGAAACGCTTTTTGCTTCCTCACCATACTTTAGACATATGTTGTAATTAAATATTGTTGTTCTTATTCTTTTATTCGTTTCAGTCATTTTGACATGCTGGAACACTGCCTTAAAGGGTTTTTAATCAAAGAACTCTAACCCAGGACTTATTCTTTGTAAGCCTAGTACTTGTTATATTGGTCTGTTTTGCTGAAGTGCTAAGTTACAAGGACATAAACACATCAACATTGGGCGGGGTGACAAACACAGATACAAAGATACACACACATACCCACACACATATATGATGGGCTTCTTTCAGTTTCCATCAACCAAATTCACTCAATCTTTATATTTTTCAATATGCGTTACTATGGTGAGGATTATATGCATACACACACACACTAAAGTCTCAAGACATAAGAAAACAAGAATTGCATTACAGTCATCATATGTTTTAACCATGCACAGCTAAAACATTCAGAGTTACTATCAATGCTAAGATTTAAAACGTCTGATGTTATTCTGTGGCAACCACAATACATTACATAACCACCAGTTTATCTCCATGAATCAGCCTAATCCTTAAAATCAGAAAATAATTCTAATGGGATGTTATTAAGGACCACTCCCAATTTAGGATGAAACCTATATATGTGGTACCCTAGCTATCATGAATTTCTAAACAATTAGAAGCAAGACAGTACAATAAGCCACATCATCATGAGAATATAGTTAAAACTTGATGCGACTGGAAATATATCATTTTTAATGTTGGAAATTTAAGTAGATGGAGCTATAAATAATAGTGTTTAGAATATTGGGTTGAAAAATCCCTTGGATAGAATATTGTCAAATTCTCACAGGCAGTATTCAACTGTTTCCATCCAAAGGGTTTTTTAAAATTAATATTCAGAATGTTATTATTTCTAATATACACAAAGTGGCAAGCTGGTAGAATCATTGGCATGCTGGGCAAAATGCTTAGTGGCATTTCATCCGTCTTTACATTCTGAGTTCGAATTCCACTGAGGTTTATTTTACCTTTTATATTTTTGGGGTTGATAAAACAAGTACCAGTCGAACATGGGGGTTCAGTGTAACAGACTTATGCCCAATCCCCAAATTTCTGGCCTTACTCTTTTACTTGTTTCAGTCATTTGACTGCAGCCATGCTGGAGCACCGCCTTTAATTGAACAACTCGACCCCGGGACTTATTCTTTGTAAGCCCAGTCTTATTCAATCGGTCTCTTTTGCCGAACCGCTAAGTGACGGGGACATAAACACACCAATATCAGTTGTCAAGCAATGCTAGGGGGACAAACACAGACACACACACACATATATATATACATATATACAACGGGCTTCTTTCAGTTTCCGTCTACCAAATCCACTCACAAGGCTTTGGTCGGCCCGAGGCTATAGTAGAAGACACTTGCCCAAGGTGCCATGCAGTGGGACTGAACTCGGAACCATATGGTTGGTAAACAAGCTACTTACCACACAGCCACTCTATGAAATCATTATTTCTATTCTACATGTTAGTCTAAGTGCATGTATCACAGACCTTTAGGAGAATGAACAAACAAATACTGTTACATTTAGAGGTGATTCTTCTGTGATCAGTCCACTTCCTACCAAAATATTTCATTTCTTTCCTTCTATAAATACATAACCCAGTTAGAAACCAAACTAGATTGATATTATCACTGTGTGTTGGAACTAAGTTCCATGAAAATTAAATTTGCTTTTCAATGTTGATTACTAGTTGGAAAAAGCAGCACCTAGTTGGAACAACTGGCTTCAGTTGCTGTTATGGTGCCTTTGGGAAAGACTCAAGCACTATAGTTTTTCATTCATGCCTTATCTCATGATTTTAAAACTTCATGCTTTATTAAGAAACCATTATTGCTGTATGTATTAAGCTAAAATATTAATGTAGTATAAATGTAATTTATTGGCTAGGTTTAAAGTGTGTGCAAACAGCAATTTGTAATTCCGTTGCTAAAAGAACAAAACTAAAAATAAAATATACAACTAGGAAAAAGCAAATATTAATACAATAAATGGTATCATTGATCTTTTTTTCTCCCTTCATTACAATTATTCATCCATTTTTTCACTCTCTTTTGATGGAAAATATAGTCTGAAAGCATAGAAATATAAGCATGAGATAGCGGTCATCAAAGCATGGTCTTTGAAGCAATGGCTGTCGAGATTTTTCCCATTTTCCCTCTGTGGTGTGATAGAAGAAACTTGTTTTTAATGAATTCTGCTGCATGTGTACGTCTAACATTTACCAACACCATTAGTTCATATTATTTATTCAGATAAAAGACTACTTTGATGATGACATAATCTCACTATATGACAGAAAAACACAGAAAACAATGTTGAAATTAAGTTTTCAATTTTAGCTTGGAATTTGATAAAATAAAAAAAATTTGGTTTAGTTAAAAGTTCTTTATATTTATTAATTCGGTTACTTTTATTATGTATGTAGCATTAAACATTCATTTTGGTAATTTCTGGCATAAAATATTTGCAGTCTTGTTTTAAAAAAAAACTGTTTTTTTTCTGGCTCTGTGATTTTAAATTCATCATCATCATCATTTCAGTGTCCATATTTCTATGCTTGTATAGGTCAGACTGTTTTTATTTCCTATGGCTTGGTGCACCTCCTGTCTCCAACCCTCTCCTGTTTCCAAGCAAGGTAATATTTCCCCTTTGCCCAGACATGTTTTCTCAGAATATTGGCAATGAATGACACTGCTTTTATGACAGTGACAATCATAATAGTTACATGATAGCTAAACAAGGAGACACAAGTACATGTACATGCCTATTCACATAATCATATGGTTGTCAAGGGTATATATACTTTAAGTATGATTACATAGATGGCTATTTAAAGTTAATGCTGTTTCTGTTGCTTACACTGAGTTTTTATTCATCTTGCTGGCTTTCTGCACTTTCACCATTTCCTATATATTGGAGGAAACAGATTTCATCTTAGTATGTTGCAATCAATTATACATCATTAACAGGGCTCAAGGAAGCTGAATCATATCTGGAATTCTAATGCTGAGATGATTTTCATCTTGCTCTGATATATATTGTGGTTTTATACAGAGGTTTTCTCTCAAATAAAAACCACAGCCTCATGCCTGTCAAAAATGTATATATGCTAAGTATAATATATAGATGGCTGTATTGATAACTAATGTATATGTTGTCATTGTTATCACAGATTTTACATCCACTTTTTCTATACTGGCATGGATTGCATCAGGTTTCTGGAGATAGATTTTCTCTCAGAGAAAAAGCATAGCATCATACCTGTCAACAGTGTATATACTTTAAATACAACACATAGATGGCTATTTTAATTAGATGCTGTTTCAGTTGTGTACACTGAGTTTTTAATTATTAATATATTTATTAATACATATTTATGAGTTTGATGCTTACATTAATTGCCAAATTTCAGATCTCTCTCTCTATATATTATTGATTGAAATTTCAACCTGAACAGCCTATTACTATTGTGTGTTTCTTCAGGAATATTTAGTCGTTCGTTTTAGTTATTGTTTCATGTCCTAAGTACCGGTAATTACATAAATACATATATATATATAGCATCAATAGAATTTGAAATTGCTGTTAGCAAATTTCTGGTGTTATTGAATGAAATTGAAAATAACAAATGAATGAAAATAATTAAAATAAATACAGAAATTCCTGAGTGAACAATATTAGAATGAATATTGAAAGAAGTTGAATAAAAGAATGAATGAAACATTAAGTGAAATATATTGATATGATGAAGGAAGGCTTAAATTAATGAGACAATAAATAGATGAAAGATTGAATGAAATATAGTGAATGGATGGAAGATCAATCCTGTGAGAAAAGATAAAGAAGTGAAGGTATGACAATGCTGAAGTATCTAATGTGGCCTGTAATGGGAAGAATTTAACATTTCTTCTTGCACATGCACACACATTCATGCATAAACATGAAGATGTACAAATATAAGTATGTACATATGTATGTGAATCTATGTTTGTGTGTGCGTGCGTGTGTGTGTGTATGTGTGTGTATGTGTGTGTGTGTGTGTGTGTATGTATGTATGTATGGGTGAATGGATGGATGGATATAGAGACAGATAGATATATGGGCATAAATGTATGTCTATATATGTATATATCTGTGTGTATATATATATCTGTGTATATATATATATATATATATATATATATATTATATATATATATATATATAATATATATATATATACATATATATATATATATATATCTTTTGAAACCTGCCAGCACCATTTCAGCCATAATGATAAATGATTTAGTTTTAGCATCCTTACCCTCCCTTCTTCTCCTTCTCTTCTTTCCCACGCTCAATTCCTCCTTTTTCTCTCACTCTATCTATCCCACTCTCCTTTTCTGTCTCTTCACACTTTCCCATAGAGAAGAACACAAAGAATAGAAATATCCATTCTGGTGTAATTTGAAAGTGACAGCCTCTCCCAATGATCACCAACACTAGCCATTGTCTTACTCTGGCACACAGGTTTGATTAAATGCCATTATGGTTTGATGATACCCACAACTGGCTCCACTATCGCCAGTGGTCATTGCAATGGATAAACAAAAGCAAGCCATTGTGGGTTGGTGGGGGGTAGGGGAAAATTGTGTGTCTGAGAGTGGGGAGGGGGTTAGAAATATTGGCGTGGTGAGTTATTGAACCAGCAGATATTTCTGAAGATGCTGTAAGAATGAAGGCTGTAAGGTTAAAAGATTAAATTGCGAAGCGAATCAATAGGTTTTGCGTTTGTCAAAGTGTTTGTAATAATTGTTCCTTTAATTAGACACCAAAACCTTTAGTGTTATATGGAAACAACCAAAGGAGAGAAAAATGGAAATTGAGATAGCGATGCTGTTTCGTTTGTTGAAGATTTAATAAAGTTCATTGAAATGCATAATAAAATGTGAATTATTTATTACAAAACAAAAAAAAAAAGGAAAAAGTGAAAATCCAAAGGAAAAATTATCATCCTCATAATCATCATCATCACCATCCTCATTTAACATCCATTTTCCATGATAGCATGGGTTGGACAGCTTAATAGGAGCTGGTGACCTAGAAGAGAGAATCAAACACCTATGCTTACTTGAGCATGGTTTCTATGGCTGGATACCATTCCTGATGCCAGCCACTTTAGAGAGTGACTGAAGTTTTTTATTTTGTTTTGTTTGCTTTTGTGCACCTTGTAGTGATGTGCACCTTGTAGTGATGTGCACCTTGTAGTTTGTGAGCCTAAGGCCCTAAAGTGACTCCTACAACTGAGGGAAGTTAGAAGAAAAAATGGACAATTATCCTAGGCAGTAAGATGAAGGTTGCTAAGAGAGAGAAAGAGAGAGAGAGAATAGAGGTATATATTTCAGGCAATAAGGAAGAAGGAAGTAATTGGTAGCAAGGTTAAGAAAAGGAGTGATAAAAGTAGAAATGGTGATAGGGTGGAGTTGTGTAAGTGGTAAGGGTTTAGAACAATGGTTCTCAGTTGGGGTCTGTATGACCCTTGTGGTTCCATGTAAGATTTTGTTCAAATTTATGTGTGATAAATTGCTTATACTTCTACAATATTCTTTTCTTTTACTTGAGTCATTTGACTGTGGCCATGCAGGAGCACCACCTTGAAGGGATTTTTAGTTGAACAAATCAACCTCAGGACTTATTTCTTAAGCCTAGTACTTATTTTATTGGTCTCTTTATTATGTTATGGGGATGTAAACACACCAACACCAGTTGTCAAGCAGTGAAAGGGGGACAAACACAGACAGACAAACACACACATGCACAAAGATATATACATATACTCTGTATATACATTAGGCTTCTTTCAGTTTCTGTCTACCAAATCCATTCTAAGTTTTTGTCAACCCGAGGATAAATTACAAGACACTTGCTCAAGGTGCTATGCAGTGGGACTGAACCCAGAATCATGTTGTTAGGAAGTAAGTTTCTTACCATACAGCCATCTTTTTACATTATTCCTAATAATAATTAATTATAAAAACACAGCAGAATTTTTAGTATACAGCAAATGGCTATGGAGGTCCAGTGGAGTAAAATAAGAATCACAGGTGTCCATAGGCAAAAAAAAAAAAAAAGATTGAGAATCACTGGTCTAGAACTATCCAGAATTATATAAAGAAAACTTTATTTTAGCATGCAGATTCATTTTTGCTATGGTATGTAGGAGGGCTTCAAAACATATTTGCTGATGATAGCATACACCAGAGCAATGTTGTTTGTCTTTTCTTTTTAGGATTTACTCTCATATATATATATATATATATATATATATATGTATGTATGTATGTATGTATGTTTTCATTCACTTACTCACGCACTCATATATCAGCATATATATATGCATATGCATTTACTCACAAGCTGATGACTGTACCTTCAGAATATAAGCTAGATAATGTATGTTACACTTAATTATATTCTTGTAAATATTGCAGGCAAAAGTTCCATTAAAACAGCAAACACCCATTAGATTGTGAATATTAATTTTCATTTTAATTTCTAGTTCTGCATGAAAACCATTCATCTTATTGAAGTGCATATATGGTAATACATACATACATGTATGTATTACCAGATATAGGGAGAGAGTTGGGTGCATGCAAAAACATATACACACTCACACTGTCATAGACACAAAATTATATATATATATATACATACATATATACATATATATATGTTTGACTGTTGTGTGTTTGTCTATGCTTGTTTATAGACATGAGTATGTGTGTGCACATGCACACACACACACACACACACACACACACACATACTCATTCATGGTTGTGTGGTTAAGAAGTTTGCTTCTCAACCCCAGAGTTTCAGGTTCAGTTCTCTTGTATGGAATTTTTGGCTGACCAAAGCCTTTTGAGTTGATTTAGTAGACAGAAAATTACAGAATTCCTTTGTGTGTGTTTGTGTATGTGATTTACATACAAAATAAGCACATGTATGAATATATAGATATATAAAAAAACAGAACATTCGAGCAAGGACGTTGCCAGTGCCACTGGACTGACTCCTGTGCAGGTGGCACATAAAAAGCACCATTTGAGCGTGGCCATTGCTAGTACCACCTAACTGGCCATTGTGCCAGTGGCACGTTAAAGCACCCACCACACTCTCGGAGTGGTTGGCATTAGGAAGGGCATCCATGTGTAGAAACTCTGCCAGATCAGATTGGAGTCTGGTGCAGCCATCTGGTTTGCCAGTCCACAGTCAAATTGTCCAACCCATGCTAGCATGGAAAGTGAACATTAAACGATGATGTGGATGATGATGATGATAAACACATATGCATATGTTTGTGTGCGTGTGTTTCATTGTCTAACACCATGTGATAGTCATAAACAACAGTTGCTGTTGAACAGCTGACTATTCATTAAAGTATGTTTACTGCATGGCTCAAAATTTCCTGTACTCTCAGTTTTATGTCTTTAAATAATCACATTTGTATTTCAAAATATTTTATGTAAGCTGTCAAGGAAATATTTTAAACAGTCCAGTAGGCAATGTTTCAAGGTTATATTTTTCATCACTTTCTTGGTTCTCATGAAAAGATATCCACCATATTTGATGACATAGGCTCAGGGGTATTAAATGTGTCCCAATATCAGCAGTGCATATTCAGAAAAAGAAATTTTAATATCATTAAAGTTTATAAGTTGCTCAGATTCACATATAGAATCCATGTTGATATTTTTGAGTCGTTTTGTGAGAAAAAAATTGCTTCAAATATGGTAAATACCTCCCTGCTTTTTTATCTATTGTTACATATGGATTCCAACTTCATACAAGGGAAGTCACTCTGAAGTTAATCTTCACTTATGAAATTCCACTGCTGTTTAGACAGTTTTTTGATGACTTCCAATGCTTAACACTGAATCAAGTCAAAGCTCTTGGAGACTGGTACACATATATTAACTAGCTATATGCATTGCTCACAAATAAAACTACATCATTCTTAAACTACAGGTACTCAGGCACACACACGTGTGTGTGTGCCTGAGTACCTGTAGTTTAAGAATGATGATGAAGATATATATATATCGCAGCGAGCTGGCAGAATCATTAGCACACTGGGTAAAATGCTTAGCGGTATTTTGTCTGCCGCTATGTTCTGAGTTCAAATTCCGCCGAGGTTGACTTTGCCTTTCATCCTTTCAGGGTCGATTAAATAAGTACCTGTTATGCGCTGGGGTCAATATAATCGACTTAATCCGTTTGTCTGTCCATGTTTGTCTCCTCTGTGTGTAGCCCCTTGTGGGTAGTAAAGAAATAGATATATATATCGCTCGTCTATGGCATCCAGGAGTTTTAACACTGGGTGCATTAGTAAGAATATATTCTTTTTCTTTTACACCTATAAGCACAGCCTGCCCATGCGCTAGAAAAACACATACCTCGTCTGTGTTTGTTCAATATTGTTTATATCCCTTGAGCTGCTTTTAATTCAGATTTAAACATACACACACACACACACACACACACACACACATACGCACACATATATGTCCGGAGGACTTTATTCAGTTTCTACCTACCAAATCCATACAAAGCTTTGGTCAAAGACATTTTGCCCGAAATGCCAGGCTGTGGGTCAGAGGCTGAAAACGCATGATTGACAAAAGAATGCAATAACCACACAGCCAAGCCTGCTCTAAATTTACACACACACACACACAAACACACATGCATGTGTGTATGTGTTTATGTATATGCATACTTAAATATGTGTATGCTTGCCTTGCACAAAAACACCAAATTAGCATGTCAAATTAGTTCCCCGAAGATGCAGTACTAATTGAATATATTAATATAATAAAAATGCACTAATTGTTTCTATGACATCAAAATTATGTTGTCTAAATTTCTTCTTGAAATACATTTTCATTTCATTTTTCTATCCTTTTTGAAATTAACGGAATACAAGAAAAGATAGTAGAAATGGATTTACTATTCATCAGTTAATTAGAAACGGAACATTGTTTTAGTGTAATAGTAAAAGTAATGAAGAGGAAGAAAGAAATATAGTTTTACCAATTTATTTCTTTGGAAAATACTTATTCAATCACATTTAAAATGCACTTCGTTTATCTACTTATTTTTGTCGCTTTGTCCTTTTGCTTGTATGCATCTATGGAAGATGATAAAGTTCTTTAACGAAGTTTCATTAAATTTACTTTCATGGTTCTTTCAATGTTGGGATCAATATTCAAATTTATGAATACATAGTTGGTGCAGGTGGGGGCTGAGTGGTTAAGGAGATTGCTTCTAAGCTACATGGTTCCAAGCTCAGTTCTACTACATGGCAACTTGGGCAAGTGTCTTGTACTAAAGCCATTGGCTGCTGAAAGCCTTCTGATTTAGTAGGTGGAAACTGAAAGAAATGTATCATATATTAAGTATGTATTTATGTATCATCATCATCATCATCATCGTTTAACTTTCCATGCTAGCATGGGTTGGACGATTTGACTGAGGACTGGCGAACCAGATGGCTGCACCAGGCTCCAATATTCAGTTTTATTTCAAGATTTCTGGCCAATAAATAAATGAGCTGATTTCTAGCTTCAAGACTCTTTAATTGGAATTTCAATGATATTTTGCATATATGTGTATATATCTGCAGTATTTGGAGTCAATCATGTACAGATTTTTATGTTTTGTTTTATGTGTATGTATTCTCATGCATATAGTTGCATATCTAGACATGCTCATATATACTTAGATGATAAACTTCTGGAAAGTTTTACAGATTGTTATAGTTCCAGTGATTGCTTCGATCTGTAGTCTTCAAATCAACTTTCTCCTTTATGGCTTTGAGAAGCCTATTTTTTCAAGATTGGTATGCGGGCAGCGTGCTACATAACCTAGTACCCCAATAATTACAAGTATAAACCTGGACTTGTAATCTAGGTAGAGTATCTGCAGAGTTCTCAGTAGCCCAGTGTATTTATTTTTTTAACGCTGATCTGTTAACATCTGCTGGGCAACTAATTTCCACTATTATATGTGTGTGCATGTGTGTGGGTGTGTGCATATATGTCTGCATCTTGACATCAAGTGATAGTTGTAAATGAGTGTCACTGTTATACAAGCAGTGTCATTTATTTCCAATATTCTGTGGAAACATGTCTGGCCATTGGGAAATATTATCTTTCTTGGAAACAGGTGAGGGCTGGAGTCAGGAATAACATCTGACTATAGAAAATTTAATTCAATAAAATTATTCTGACTGATACAAGTATGGAATAATGGACATTAAAATGATGATGATACTTATTATGTACCTTTGTATTAAATTCTTTTATAGTAACTTCCTTCATCTGTTCTTCATTTCCATCAACTTCTTAATTGTTCCATTCATATCACCCATTACTGATTCAAATTAAGAAAGTTGTAATCAATTATTTCTTCCAAATGAGACTAAAGTTTATCATATATATCTCTACTGTTATTGAAGCCAAGATTAATTTTCCAATTTTTTTAATACTTCTTTTCTTTTTAATAGATTTCAGTCATTGGACTGTGATCATGTGAACCCTTTAGCATTTAAACTGGTTATATCCAGCCTAAATATTTGACCTGTTTTATGTTCAAAACAGCCAGATGTGGTTCCTCACACCTGCCTTACAATATCAGTCTAAAAATAAATAATCACATCATCGAAATCTTGGAAGTATGCAACAATGCACAATTAATTCAAAACAATATAAATAAAAAGGCATTACATTCGATATAAAAATCTGAATACAAAAGGGACAAGGGCTTGTCGTTCACATCTAACCCAATATTTTCTTTTTAACTGTTACTTATTTCACCAGTTTCTATTTGTCAGATTGTTCGGTTAAAGGGCATGAGCAAATCTGAACATAGGCATAAGACACATACATGTGTATGTATATCTATCGATCCATCCATCTGTCTATCTGTCTGTCTATAAAGGAGTAAAGAGTAGAGCCCACCATCAGTCATGAATGACCATGGGATTGCACCTAGAAAGTTACCCTCCAAGGGACAAGTCCAAACAAAGTTGTTTATGAAAGTCCAGCAGTTTCCTATGCATACCAGCCTCCATTCTTTACACCACTGTTACAGCTTGGCACCAGTGACGTCACAGCTCATTTCTATAGCTGAGTGAACTAGAGCTATGCGAAATAAAGTTTCTTGCTCAAGAGCACAACACACAGCCTGATCTAGGAATTGAATTCACGACCTCGTGATTGTGAGCCTGATGCTCCAACCATTGAGTCATGTTCCTCCACATCAGTATATATATATATATATATATATAAATAGACACACACACACACACATTTTGTAATTGTTTTGCAAGATTATTGATGTGAACATGTGTGTTGAAATAGATATTGTTATTCTTATAGTGTGTGTTTAATTGGCAAAAAGAAGAATTGCCATGCCCAGATATAACACACACATGCATATACATAATACACAAGCACACATACACACACACACACACATATCTTTATATATCTATCTAAATATTTCTGTATCTATATCTGTCTGTCTGTCTATACACACACACATACACACAGATATATATACACACACACACATACACATATATATACACACACATACATATAACACAATTGTAATATAGTGATGTTGTTGGAAACAAATGCTTCTGCCAACATATCTAAAAGATGTATATTGGTATGAATCAGTATCATAAAAGTATAGGTGTATGAGTAGAGGCATGGTGTTGGTAGTAGATGCTGTAGGAGTGGGTGAGTTGGTGATAGAAGTATCATTTTATGGGATTATTATTACTATAGTGATGAAAATAATTTCCCTGTAGCATGACACTTGATAACAAAAATAAAATAATTAAAAAGCGATCAAGCAGTATGGTGTTGATGCTACCATTGATGAATTTTAATGCCTAATACATTAATATATATATATGCACATATGCATGAGTGTGCTTGTGTGTATATATATATATATATATATATATATATATATATATATATATATATATCATTTTGCTTTATATAAATAACTAGTAGTAGGAACTCAATATACTTAGATATTAAAGTGAAGCAGTAGTGAACTATTGTGTGTGGTATTAATTAATGTTTGACAAGACAACAGGAGTCCTGTAATCATCTTAATTAGCTCTGAGGAAGCTGTGGGCTGTTGCACAGACACTCTTCTCTGAACACACTACTTGTTATTGTAGAAACAGCTGTAAGCTAATGAAAGTTATATATATAGTTTAGGTTTCAGTACGGTAGAAATTTGGCATATTAGTATAGTCTTAATAAGTGATTTAATAGCACTGCTAACACAGTAGAATACAGTGTTGATGTATAAAACATTCTATATACTTTGCTGTATATTATGATTTCATAACTAAATACAGTGTCCCTAGAAGTCATTAACATGGTGTATATATATATTATATATATATATGTATATATATATGTATATATATATATATATATATATATATATAAATTTATATAAATAAGGATAAGATTGTTATTTAAATACTGATCTTATCAGGTGGCCAGCATGGGAATAAAAACCTTCAAAAGTAATAATTATTATTAAAATTATAATTTAGGGTATCTAAGAGATACCACCACGCTGGAAATAGTAGCCAAGACTTGATTCTAAAATTACATTAAATGTTCATACAGCACTAGGAGAGAAGACAAGGAAACAAAATAAACTAGCAAAAAAATTACTAGATGATTCTGGATTTTCATAAGAAATGCTCTGCCTTCATCAGTAGAATATACTCAGAAAGCTCATAAATACAGATATATATACGTGCATATATATATATATATATATATAATATATATATATATATAGATAGATAGATAGATA
>NC_043005.1:37284738-37342238 GCF_006345805.1 Octopus sinensis
TGGTACCTTATTTTATCAATGATTGAAGTCAAAGTTGATCATGTGGGTATTCGAACTCAAACATAACAAGTTGGAAGAAATATCAGAAATGATTTTTCTGATGTACCAACAGTTCTGCCAGCTCACAGCCTTGATCAAATCTACCATAGGTACAAGGCCTGAAAGTGGAGAAGATGGTTTGTTGAAATCATTGACCCCAGTATTTTACTAGTACTTATTTTATTAACCTCATAAAGATGAAAGGCAAAGCCAACCTTTATGGTATTTGAACTCTGAAGAGAAAAAAGCAGAAAGAAATACTGTTAAGTATTTTATCTAATGTGCTAGCAATGCTGCCAGCTCACCAGCTTAATAATAGTAATAAAAAAACAATAATAATAATGATATTTTTGTATATAAGTATGAAGCTTATACATTAGTGCAAGAAGTAAATGAATTGTATTAGACATTTATACCTTTCTAAATAGTATTAAAGATGTGAGTAAAAACATTCTTAATACCATGCACTTTAAAATGGTAAAGTGGAAGGAAGTCGTTCAATCATTTGATTGCTGTATATTCCAAGAATTTATTTTATTGATTTTTGTAAAGTTGATAGGCAATTCAGACCTCTTTTGCGAGGTAAGTAGAGTCAAGACTTTCTACAAACGTAATATTACTTGTTGGTAGCTTCAAACTCACAAATGCAGAGCGGAACAAGAAATTGGGTATTGTGTTTATTTTAATTCTTTCTCTTTTGTAATGATTTACAACAACAACAACCACAATAATAATAATAATAATAATGATAATAATTTAACGTCCACTAATAATAATAATAATAATAACAATAAAAATTTCAAATTTTGGAACAAGGTCAGCAGTTTTGGGGGATGAATATAATCAGTTACATTGACCCCAGGGCTCAACTGGTACTTATTTCATTGTCCCCATAAGAATGAATGGCAAAGGCAACCATAGCAGGATTTGAACTCAGAATGTAAAGATGGACAAAATGCTGCTAAACATTTTGCCCGGCATGCTAACAATTTTGCTAACAAGAGCAACAACAAGAACAACAATAATAATGATAATGATCATAATAATGGTAACTGTTTCTAACTTGGCACAAAGCCAGAAATGTTAAGGGCAATGGGGAAGTTGATTACATTATCTCCAGTATTTGATTGGTACTTATTTTATTGACCTTGATGCATTGAAAAGGAAACTTCACCATGACACTCTTGAAACTCGGATGTAAAGAGCTGTAAAGAGATGTAAAGAAAAGCTGCAAAGCATTTAGTCTAGTGCACTGTTGTTGAATCTGCCAGTAGTAGTAGTAGTAGTAGTAGTAGTAGTAGTAGTAGTAGTATTGAATATCAAAGAAATTGAGAAATATCAGTATCTAGCAAGAAAGACAAAGTGATTGGGGAAGAGTAAACTGATAATTATTCATTGTAAATGGTGCACTTGGCACCCCATCCAAACTGCTACATAAGAATCTGAAAGATTTTGGAATTGAGACTTGTTGACTGGCAGAAAAATGCTATCTCATATTCTGCAAGAATCTTAAGAAAGATTCTCGAGATTGAAGATCAAGACTTGCTGTCAGCAAACCACAAGACAACAACCCTGCTAATGAGAGTTGCACGTAATAGTTTATTACATTGATTAGTTGATTACATTGACCACAGTACTTAACTGATACCTTATTTTATCAAACCTTGAGTGAACGCAAAGTTGCTCTCCATGAGAATTGAACTTGGGAGACATAAAGAGTCAGAAGAAATACTACAATGCCTTTTTTTCCAATGTTCTAACAATTCTGTCTGATATCACCATTAATAATAATAATAATAATAATAATAATAATAATAATAATAATAATAATAATCTCTTCTACTATAGGTGCAAGGCCTGAAATTTTGGGGGAGAGGACTAGTCAGTTACATTGAGCCCCACCCCCCACCAGTGTTTCACTGGTACTTAATTTATCAAACCCTGAAAGGCTAAAAGGCAAAGTCAACTTTGCCTTTCAGAACATAAAGAATAATAATATCAGACGGGTAGTCATAATGGGTACATTAGGTTTCATATATTTGTACCTCAGTGTCATAATAATAATAATAATAATAATAATAATAATAATAATAATAATAATAATAATCTTTTCTTCAATAGGCACAGGACCTGATAATGGAATGGGGGCTAGTCAATAACATTGATGCAATAAAATAACTGCCTTTCATTTTTTTGAGGACAATTCTGCAGCAGAATTTGATCTTCGATTCTTAAGACAGACAAAATGCCACTAAGCATTCTGTTAAACATGCTAATGATTCTGCTAACTCACTACCCTATATAATAATAATAATAATAAGGATGAACTTATTGTTTACAGTACTCAGAAGAACAACTGTTTGAGGACAAAAGTTAAAAGTGGGGACAAAAGACAGCCATAAATGAAGTAAAAGAAGACGGCAATGAAAGCTAGAAATGCATCTTACAGCACAGAGAATAAAACAAAATGACAGCAAAATTAATGTCAAAAGAGCTATAATGAGGGAAGGGTACATAAGTATGTCAGGAGTCAGGAGTAGTATTGGTGAATTTCAGAAAGCATGGAAATTTTAAACATGCAGTATCCTGACAGATAACTATTGATATAGGTAGTTTATTCCATGTTTCAAAATTTTTGTGCACAAAAAAAAAGAAAAATTTCTGTTCTTTTAACATCATTAACCCATTTGTTACCAACCCAGCTGAAACCAGCTCTGGGCCTGTAGTGCAAATGTCTTGTTTTCATAAGTTTTGAATTAAAATCTTCCACCAAACCTGAGTCACAATTTATGTTCCTAACACTAACTTAATGATAACTAAGTTATTTTACTAAATTCTTTGTTATATTTAAAGTAATTGAAAGAAACACAAAGCATCTCAAAATAAATACTGTAACGAAAGGGTTAAACTTCAGATATAACTACCTTGTGATGTTTATGCTTTTTCATAAGGATTAAGCAGTGTAAAAAAAAATACCTCTAACAAGAAATAAAAACTAGAACACTGATTACCTTATAAGGAAAATTTTATATGAAGAACAACAAATGGGAAAACAATTGGGTTATGAAAGAAACTGTTATTGTAAGAAAGTATTGAGAAGAGCAAGTGGGGGCGAGAGTTAAAGGATGGCAGCGGCTGTATTCTGGACCCAACCCAAAACCCCTGTCCTAATTCTTTGTTCATAGCAACATCCCCCACCTCTCTGCTGCTGCCAGGTCTAGGTCATTGTAGAAATGATACTAGTGTGTGTCTATATAACAACTATATATAGAAAACTTTGCTACTAATATGATTCTATGACATCCTTTTGGCTTTGAGTTTACCAAAAAAATAAAACAAAATAAATATATATATACATATATATAAAATATATGGAAAAGAAACAAAATCGAAGTAACAAATTTAATTTGGCACAGTAGCACCACTATCATCCCCCATCATCGACCCAATACGGTTGCCAACACTCACCTTGAAACCACTATAAACTCAAACTCTACCACTACCACCACAACTATTATTTCAATTGCAAACAATATTGAGGCACACCACACTCCCTTTCCCCATTACTGACATGAGCCCACACCACCACCACCACCACCACCACCACAAGCATCACTTAAACTCACATTATCAGTAACACCATGCCTACCACAACTGAGACTGATAGCACCAAAACCATTACCATTACACCTCTGTTATGATAGCCTGAACCTCCCTGTCATTGCCATTCCAACCCCCAGCAACATGCCACTAGCTAAATGTCCACTAACATAGACTCCAACACCATCTCTCATATTACTGACAACTTTATTATGACCTCCCTGCCTTACTATCCCCACCAAAATTTACAAAATCCCTATTATTGCTATTATAACAATCTATCTTCACCAAAACTACTGCGCTGTCACCACCACTTACAACCAGTTACAGCAACACTTACATCTATCTCAGCTACTCTCCCCACCCAAGTACCACCATCAGGTACAATAATATATTTATCCTTGTAACATCCACTGCCATTAGCGTTGCCCACACCAAAACTACCACCACTTTCCTCTCACTTTCATCTCCTATATCAGTATCAACATCACTGCCACACCCACTACGACCCCAACCAAAACCAATAAACCACCATCTCCTTTCCCATTACTTTATAAAGTTTCATCATCATCATCATTATCATCATCATTATCGAGTGAGAGAGCAGTGCATGCCATCATCATCATCATCATCATCATCATTATTATTATTATTATTATTATTATTATTGTTATTGTTATTTTTTTTTTTGGTTCTTCATCATAATGTCTGATAGAATTTGGCAAGCTACCAGTCTGGTTGGTGAACTGTTTTCCCCCCTTTTTTCAGGAAATGCTGTCTATTATTTACTCTGCTACTTTATTCTGCTGATTATTACCGAAATCTTAAACACTTGAGCTTTTTCATCTCTGTTGCTTTCAAATAATCGACTTTAATTGTAATCATAGATTTGTGTAGTACCGAAAATGTTCTCCTCTCTCTACACATATTTTGTTTACCAATACTTGTCTCTCTTACACTCTTACTATTCTATTGTGATCATCTCTTGTTATCAATCAGTTTGTCTGTTTGTTTCCCTCTCAGTAACCCTCCTTCCAAATGGCTTGGGCTGTTTGATCTTGTATTTCAGCAGTTCTCAAGTCAGGTTGTGTGTATCCCTAAAGGTACACTAGAGAAAATGCAGAGGTATGCAAGGTTTGGAAAAAACTCTGGACTTTCAAAGTAATCTCAACCAATAAAGCACCATTTGAGTGTGGCCGTTGCCAGTACCACCTAATTGGCCCTCGTGCCGGTGGCATGTAAAAGCAACTACTACACTCTCGCAGTTGGCATTAGGTAGGGCATCCAGCTGTAGAAACTCTGCCAGATCAGATTGGAGTCTGGTGCGGCCATCTGTTTCACCAGACCTCAGTCAAATCGTCCAACCCACGTTAGCATGGAAAGCAGATGTTAAATGATGATTTTGATGATGATGTGTATTTTTGATGATGATGTGTATTTGGCTGTTCTCATCTATTTAT
The DNA here is from genome assembly GCF_006345805.1 of Octopus sinensis. Taxonomy (NCBI): domain Eukaryota; kingdom Metazoa; phylum Mollusca; class Cephalopoda; order Octopoda; family Octopodidae; genus Octopus; species Octopus sinensis. Next base: position 37,289,838 of record NC_043005.1, read on the forward strand.
CATTGCAAACACAGATTTTGAACAATGTTTATAACCAAAACCAAATTTCAAGCAAGACTTCCAACTGACAACATTGTTATTCTTCCTTGCTGAAACTGTGTCAAGACTTGAGTTATTTGTTTGAAAGATCCAGGCTAATTCATCCTTGTTAGGATTTTGTTACCATATTTCAATTGAAACATACTGCTGTGTTTCAACAATTCTGAAAATAGTGAAGAATTTAGTAAAATAATTGTCATTATTAAATTAACATCTGGAACATAAATTAACATGGATTTTTTTTTAATGGAGCGTTTTAATTTAGAATCATTTTAAAACAATGTTTGTAACATAGAGCCAAGCAAAGTCTAGGTGGGTTGGTATCGAAAAGATAAGCCTGTAACACCAAATCAAATAAAATTATATTTTTCATAGATTCAAAGTCAGATATTTTTGGAGAGGTAACAGGCAATTATATCAAATACCAGTGTTTGACTGATACTTTATTTTATTAATCCCAGAAGGATGAAAGGCTTGCATGTATGGATGACCATAATTTGACTTAGTTTGACATGTCTTCTCAAGCACAGCAAATCGCCAGGAGTCTTTAGCCTGTGTCATCTCCTACTGTGAGGTTCAACGTCTGATGATCAGTTTTCACCACATTGTTCCACGTCCTCCTGGGTCTACTCCTTCCACAGATTCCCTCTACAAGTTGAGATTGGCACTTCTTTATGCAGCTGTTCTCATCTATATGCATTACATGACCATGCCAATGCAATCTTCTCGCGCATTATATCTGATGCCGTTTATATCCAATTTTTCTCTTAAATCTTTTTCTCATTTTGTCATACATGCACACTGATATTACCCATCCAGCAGGGCATACTGGCTTTATTTCTTTCAAGCCTTCATATATCCTCCGTAATTACAGCCCATGCATGCACATGCACGCGCACACACACAAGTGAGTAAAGAAGCCGAAGTAGCACACAGCATATACAGTTTAAGTTGTATTTATTGGATAATGTATACACACATGCATTTGACTGTAGCCATACTGGAGCACTAACCTTCATCGAACAAACTGATCCCAGGACTTATTCTTTGTAAGCCCAGTACATATTCTATTGGTCTCTTTTGCTGAACTGCTAAGTTACAGGGACTGCACTCTCATATACACACACACACATATATATATATATATATATATAAATACACACAACAGGCTTCTTTCAGTTTCTGTCTTCCAAATCCACTCACAAGGCTTTGGTCAGTACAAGGCTATAGTAGAAGACACTTGCTCAAGGTGCCATGTGGTGGGACTGAACCAGGAGACACGTGGTTGGTAAACAAGCTACTTACCACACACCCACTCCTACACCTATGTTGTTCAATATATGTATATAATACACATATATATATATATATATATATACACATACACACATGCACACCCATCAACCCATGCCATCATGAAAAGCAGACGTTAAATGATGATGATGACATACACATGTGTGGGTGCACATGTTAGTTTACTTTTGCACCTTTGCTAAAGCTTGGGAGTGACAAACCGGTGGTGTTATCATTCCTCCCCTCAACTAATTATCTTCTAAATTTGCACTTTAGAAAACGAGTGACATAAGTGAGCCCTTATTTGGAAACTAGTTAAGGAAGGACAGCTAGGTATGAAAAATCATTGCCTTGGTAATATATTCTTCTAACCTATGCTAGCATGAAGAAGAAAGACATGTAAAAATGAATGAGCGGATGAAAAAAAACACAACACCGTAATCATGATATGGTTAATAATCTGGAAAATCATATCACATATCTCACAATTGCTACTTCCTGGTTCACTTCCTTGATCTTGTTAGTCTGTTTTCTGTTCGTGATTAAATATAGCGTCTCTAGAATCTGAAAAAAAATTTTACTGGAAGAGAAAATAAAATAATTAAAATATGTTCTTATTCTTAATTTGGAATCATTGTGTGATTTTAATCCACTAAGAATGAATTTTCTACATGGTTTACCAATCCATTATTGAGGTAAATCAGATTGGTGCGGCAAAAATATAAACATGCAATTGTATTAGAAATTGTCTTGTGTCAGTCAGCAGCTTCCCTTCTTTAACTAGCTTTCTATAAACATTTGATGGAATTTTGTATCCACCTCATTAGACAGCCACTCTCTGTTATGTCCTGGAGCTGTAACATATTATTTCTGAGACAAATAGAGGAATTTCACATAAAAAAAAAAACCTAATTTAAGAAATTGAATCTGTATGATGAATCTAGATGAATCTAGTTAAAATAATCTATGGTATATAAATATTTTAGGTGTACATGTGTGTCTGCATTTTTTGTTTGAAAATATACAAAATTTTGTGTATTTAAAAGTGGAATTTTGTGTGTGTTAATAAACATAATATAAACGTTATTTCAGTGTATTGTAGATATGAGTGTATATGTGTGTGTGTGTGTATATATATTTTTTACTTGTTTCAGTCATTTAATTGTTGCCACGTTGGAGCACCACCTTGTAGGAGTTTTAGTTGAAAATACTGACTCCAGGACTTATTTCCGAAGCCTAGTACTTATTCTGTTGGTCTCTTTTGCTGAACTGTTAAGTTATGGGGACATAAACACACCAACACCTGTTGTCAAGTGAGGAGACAATCAAAAACACACACACACACACACATATGTATATATATGATGGGCTTCTTTCAGTTTCCATCTTCCAAACCCACTCATAGGGCTTTGGCCAGCCTGAGGTTATAGTAAAAGACACTTGCCCAAGGTACCACATAGTGAGACTGAACCCGGAACCATGTGGTTAAAAAGCAGGCTTCTTACCACACAACCATAACTGCATTTATATATATGCATACACACTCACACATATAAGTCATGCATAGATACTTAGGTACATATATACATTACATTAGATACTTTACATAAATGTATTAGCCACAGGCATGAATGTGTGGTTAACAGGTTTTCTTCCTAATATCATGGTTTTAAGTTCAATCACACTGAACATGCATCTTCTATTATAGCCCAGAGCCAACCAAAACCATATGAGAGTATTTGGTGGAGGAAACTGAAAGAAGCTCATCATGTATCAGTGTATATATATATACACATATGTGTATGTGTGTGTTTAAGTGTACACCCACATACATATATGTACTAGTGTTTTCTATTACAACTCTGGGCCTTGGTCATCTCAGGGCTGTAGTTGAAAACACTTGCCCAACACGCTACTGTATGACTGAACTTGAGACCATGTAGTTGGAAGCAAGCTGTCAGCCACACATTCATTCCTGTGCACTGACCATTAATCCAGCAGAAATTTTGATTGGTTTAAAATGATTAATATCCTGAAATCTAAACAACAAGGCAGTCCTAAGAACATTAATGTGAAATTGCATGAAAAAATATGCATGTTGAAGTAATGAACTCCATTATGGTTCATGAATATTATAAATAATATTCAATAATATCCTATAGATGTGGTGGGGTAGTCCCATAAAATACATGTCATGTTGAAACATATGTAGTAATACATTAATAAAAATATAAAAATCTCCATCCATGAAATATTTCTCATTATCATAATTATTATTATAAAATACACACACACACACATACACACACACATACTGATTATCTTTGGCCTTTTTGCTATGGGAAGTACATCATCACTTTCTCCAGTTTCTCAGCTTCTCACAGTAAATCATTTGTTGCAGTGAGACAATCTATTTTTGGTAAAACAGCATTGGATTGCTACATCTTCAATACTTAATTTTTGTTAGTGTTTTAGTGCACAGTGCTAAATTCGGTGACAGAACTGAAGTTACTAAATGCTGCTACACCAAAAGTAGATTGCCTCAATGCAACTGATGACCTAACGGGAGAGATGCAATTCTTGAGTATGCATGTATCTATCTATCTATCTATCTATCTATCTATCTATCTATCTATCTATCTATCTATATATATATATATATATTATATATATATATATATATATATATATATATATTATATATATATATATACACATACACACATATATTTAATGTTGACTATCAATAGTGTAGTAGAGATTACTAGAGAATTTCATTTGAGTCAAGGCAGTCTCTTGCTACTCTGGGTATCACCTCTGTCTGCACAGGGTCTTGAGGCAAGTAATAACTCTTGAAGAACAGGTAAGGATCAATGACATGAAAAGCATTTGTCTATAGAATCCTACCTCAAATCTCTCGCTCTACAGCCAATGCTAGCATGGAAAAATGGGTATGGAAGGAATAAATGAATGGATATAGACATGTGTGTGCAGTTAGGTATATGAACATCTGAGAGCTGTATCTGAATAGTCATAAAGATATTTTAGCATGTGACTAGACATGGGTATATTAAATGACTGAATATGTATCTGTGTGTTAGTCATAATTATTCACAAATATTCTAGCTTGTTTCAATGCTGTTAATGTTTGCCAAATATATCCCCAACACTTAGAGCAAGGCCATTGGACCACTTTAACCTAAAACCATAAGGCAAGAAATTAATCTCAGTAAAACAATGCACTTTATAGCTAAACATATTCAGATACCATCATATCAGACTTAGTTGTGGTTAAGTGGACTACAGTGAGTAAAATTCTTTTGATCAAGGAAGCAGTTCAGTTAAGTATAATGCTGATTGCAAGATACAAATCATCAGCTCTTTCACCAGTAAACGGGTTAACAGCTCATCAGTCCCAGATTCATTTTGTATATATCAGTATAATAACTTAGGTTTTTCATAAACCCTAGGACCCATAAAACCAGAGCTTAATCTGGCTTCCATAGTGTAAGTGGCTAAGATTTCAACACTGCCCACTGGATGAGATGCCAGTTCACCCAGATGTTGCAGGAACTCATTTATAGCGGAATTGGCTGGAGCAATGTGAAATGAAGTGTTTTACTCGAAAACATGATGTACCACCCAGTCTGGGTATTGAAACTACAATCTTATGATATTGAGTGCAAGACCGTTACCATTTGGTTTAAATGTTTAAAAATATATTCATTCACATAACACTCATATCAAATTGCAATTTACAGTATAAATATAAATAACAAGAATTAACTAGAAATTTTAAAGGAGATTTTCATCATTTTATTTAATTAAGAATAGTTAATTTTATTTAATTAAAACATAAAGCACAGAGGAAATAGCATTTTGGAAGGTTGATATTTTTTCAATAAAAATATTTCTAAAATTAAAGGAATTTTTTTGATTAAATAATTTTTTTAATTATTTAAAAAAATAGTCTTCTTATGTGGATAATTGTTTGTGTTTTTTAAATTTGGTTTAAAGAATTAAAACCTATTTTTTTTGTTTGGTTTGTTTCTCATTTTGTTTTCCTCTTCTGTTTTAAATTCTCTTTTCTTTATTGCGTCTCTAACCTCTCTTGCATTCTCTCATTGCCTTTAGCCTCTCCATTTCTCTCACCTATCTCTTATTTCTCTCTCTATCTCTCTCCTTTCTCTTGTCTTCTCCACATTTCTATCTCAAATATTCTCTCTGTTGTTTACTCTCTAAGTAGTTGTATATCTCTATTCTGTTCATTTTCTGTTTTCTTTCTTTCTCCAATCCATAATCTTTTCCTTTCACCCTTTCTCTTAGCTTTTCTTTCTCCACCTTTCTAAGCCACCCACCCCAACCCACTACCATTCTTTCTTACCTTTTGTTTTATGTTTTTCCTTCATTTTATTTTAGTTTCATGATTTCTTTTTTTTTATAATTTTAATTTTTAAGTCTTCCTTTCCTTCTCTTTAGTCTTTCTTACTTCTATGAATTAGCCTTTTCTCTTTTGGATTATTTCATTTTCTCTCTTTCTGTCTGACATTTCCCTTCTCTTTTCTCTCTCTCTCTCTCTTTCTCTCTCTCTCTCTCTCTCTCTCTATATATATATATATATATATATATATATACATATAATTGTGTGTGTGCATGTGTATGTATATATATATATATATATATATATATATATATATGTATGTATAAGCATTGAACTTTCTCTGTTCAATAATTTATTCCTTCATATATTCCACACCATTATGCCATGGCACCAGCTAATTCTTCAATATTTTCTCCAAGTAATTTAAAGAAATCTTACATTAATTTTGTTCACCATTTAACCAAGGTAAATTTTTATAACTTCTACACACACAGGCATGCACACACACACACACACACACAGAGGCACACACACACACACTCAGGCACATACACATACACAGGCACACACACACATACACACATTCTATACTATATAAATCTGACATCAATTATTTTTGGCTAAAAATTTAGCTTTAGGCTGGAAATCACAAAGTGAACACAACCTTTAAGACCCTAACATAGGTTAGAATACAACTGGAATGTAGATATAGCCAACAGCAAACACATATAAAAAGGTCATAGCACTTTCTTCGCAGGAAGACATTTACTGTTATACTTTCACTGCTTGGATTTAAAAGGCATTATTCTGAATGATTTATTCACAATGCTTTTGGCTGTTGGAAGCATTTGGTACATTCTTGATTTCTATTGAATTCTTCATTTTATTATAATCCATTTGTTGAATAAGTTCAAAAAGCAAGTCAGAAATGTCTGAAATGGCCAACATGAGTAACAATTAGTGACACAGGACATGTTGTAAAGCAGAGAGAACTGGCTGTTCATCAGTTTATGTTAAACCAGCATTTTAAATACGTGGGATGGAGGCCAAACTTAAGTAATTGGGTTGTGTTTATTTCATGCCTTCTACTAATTACTGTGTGTTGTATGTATATGTGTGTGACATCATCATCATCATCATCATCATTATCTAATTTCTGTTTCTCACATGATGGAATGGATTGGATTGTTTAACAGGATCTGATAGGCCCATACTTTACTGTCTATTTGCCGTGGTTTCTGTCTTTGGCTGGATGTCATTCCTAATGCTAACCACTTAACACTAAATACTGAGTGCCTTTTTCCACGTCACCCAGCTCTAGTGAAGTTGCTAGAGGAATAAGTTAGGGAAATAAGTAGGGAAAGGTACAGTTTGTAAGAAAAGGACTAGAACAGAACAGGTTTCTTGCAGTAGAGAAGTTACGTGACTACTCACATTTTAGTGGTGAGGTGGGGATGGAGCTGGAAAGTGTGTGTGCGTGTGTGTGTATATATATATATATATATATATATCTTTTCACCTTTTTCTCGTTTCAGTCATTAGACAGAGGCCATACTGGGGCACTGCATTTGAAGAATTTCTACTCAATTGTATCAACCCCAGTACTTATTTATTCAAACCCTGGTGCTTATTCTATTGGTCTCTTATTTTGAACCACTAAGTTGCAGAGACATAAACACACCAGCACCAGTTGTCAAGCATGGGGAGTGGGGGACAAACACAGACACAAAGACACACACAGACACATGCACAAATATATATGACAGGCTTCTTTCAGTTTCCATCTCCTAAATCCACTCACAAGGCTTTGGTCAGCCTGAGGGTGTAGTAGAAACACTTACCCAAGTTACCACACAGTGAGAACCCTGAACCAAGTGCTCGGGAAATAAACTTCTAACCACACATCCACATCTATCAATGGATCTTGCTCAAAATTTCCAAATATGATGTTTCAGCTCTTCAATCAACAGGACTATCAAGCCCATAGATTTACACACCATGTAAGTGGTCGAGTATTCCATATCCATGGTTACATTTAATGTCATTTTCATATCGTAATAAATTGATAGTGTGATAGAACAGTACCTTAAAATTTCAGGTACAATCTCACCTGACAGGCTTCTATGCATTTCCCTTCATCGGCCCCATTTCATTTGTAGTGTTATAGAAAATAACATTTGGGCCACATAACACAGAAAAGGATTGAGCCAGAAACTTGTGATTGTGTAGTGAACTTTACAACCATTGAGCCAAACTCTATGTGTGTGTGTGTGTGTGTGTGTGTGTGTGTGTGTGTATGTGTTACTTTTTCCTTGTCTTGACATCATGTGATGGCTGTAAATGAGTTCACTGTCATACATGTGATGTGTTGTCTCTTTACTATGAAAAACGTTTCTGAGTATGAGGAAACATTACCTTACTTGGTCACAGATGAAGCTGGTAACAGAAAGGACATCTGGCCATAAAAAATTTGCCTTAAGAAATTTCATCTGACTCATGCAGCCTAAGAAATGTAGACGTACATTAAAATAATAATATATATATAATATATATATATATATATATATATATATATATATATATATATATTATATATATATATATACATATATGTGTGTGAGTGTGTGTGTGTGTGATTATATATACATATGTCTCTGTGAGTACCATTACAAATACATCTGTGTGTCTGTATGTATTAATATATATTAGAGTTGATTTTTTTTATAAATTATGCTGGCAAGCATAGAAATTGTTTTGTCCTCCAGGAGAACTTTTCAAACCATTGTTTTGAAAAGTTACTCCCTGAGTAATGAAATAATTTAAATAATTGACACTATAATTAAATAAAAAAGTTTTAAAAACAAATTACTTGCGATGCATTGCAATATTACAGTCTTTATTTTATTTAGCTAGTCAATTTTCTTCTAACACATAAGATAATTCATATATATATACATATATATCATTTTACAAAGAGGAGAAAATGTTCAAATTTGTGTAATATAGTTTGGGAACATTTTTGTGGTGTTCATCATTTTCCACGCTAGCATGGGTTAGATGGTTTTACTAGGACTGGTAAACTGGAGAGGTGTACCAGGGTCCTGCTGTCTGTTGTGGCTTGGTTGCTATGGTTAGATGCCCTTTTTTTACATCACCCACTTCACACAGTGTACTGGGTTTCTTTTATTTGTCACCAGTACAGGTACCTTTTATGAGTCACCAGCACTGGGATTAACCATGATTCACTTATCCTGAAGTGTCTTCAATGCCAAAACTTCTTCCTCAGGTATTTTACAATAATAGGAAATACTTTGACCTAATGACACATTCCAACTTGTCAGAAGCCACTTAATTGCTGAATTTTCTATACCAAAGCTGTATCTATCATCATCATCATCATCGTCGTCGTCATCATCATTGCTTTCATTTTACTCTCCATGCTGTGTGCATTGGAGAGGTGACCACGGTCAGTCAGCTCTTATTTAGTTGTTCTTGTTATGTAGATGATGTGAAGGTATGCACCATGCATGTGAATGTCAATTTTGGCTTCATTTCTACAGCTGGATACTCTTCAAACACCATTAACATCCCAAAATGTATGGAGTGCTTGCATAGCACTATAAAAGTAGCTATGTCTTCATCACAACTAAAAGAACCTCATGACATCGTGTCTCCACTCATGCACCCAGCTCTTTAGAGAGTGGTTGAGGCATTAAAGATTATTTGAAATAACAATATAATGTATATATGCATATATGAATATGTATGTCTCTATGTGTGTATATACATGTGCAGATATACAGTCAGCCTTGATCAACAGAGGCCCTACAGAGACATTTCATGTTTTTATCACCTTATATAATAATAATAATAATAATAATAATAATGATAAAATTGAATTAGCATCTGTATTCCAAGCTTGCATGGGTCGAACAGTTTGACAGAATCGTGTGATCTGTAGGGCTACAATGAGCTCCAGTGTCTGCTTTGCTATGATCTCTACAGCTGGATGCCTTTCCTAACACCAACCGATTTACAGAGTGTACTGGGTGCTTTTTCTGTGCCATTGGTACCAGTGAGGTTGCCAAGCGACTTGTAAAACAGGAAACAGTAAAAGAAAAGGAGATAATTAAAAATGGAAATATTTTGAGATCTAAGAAAGCACACTATGTATGAGGGGGTGTTTTCCTTTGGGTAAAGGAAAATACAGGAGGATCAGTTATGATTTTATTCAACATATTCCCCTCTCAGATTCACACACTTATTGCAGCAGTTCTTCAGTTTTTGTAAGCCCAGTTAAAGAACTCAGAAAGTTGGGCCTCTAACCAGGCCTTTCTTGATACCTTTAAAGCCAGGAACTTTTCAGCACCCCCTTGTATATGTTTATATGTTTGGGGTGGTGTTATAAATAACTACTTACTTTTGTCTTCAAAATAACTGTAAAAGTCATACACCATTTTTATTAATTATCATCACATATTATTATCCTTAAACTGATTTGGTTTGTTCTGTTATTCACTTTGATTACAATAAATATTTGCAGGTATGAATTACCATGTTATCTTAACCATCTTAATATGAAACACTGTCATATCAGTGAGTCAATGAATTGCAGTATAAATTTAGTCATTGTTATAACTAGCCCCACCTCTTGCTAGCTCTCTCTCACTCTCACCTTCTCTCTCTTGCACTCTCTCTCTCACCTCACTCCCCCCTCTCTCTCTCTCTCATTCCTTCCCCCTCTCGTATTTACTGTACTTATGTTCTCACTTTGAAATTCATTTAGTAACATCACTTCTATGTTACTTTTTGCTTTTGGTTTTGTTTTATCTTCATGAAGAAGTCTGAGCTCACATAATCACATAATCTGCAGTCATGTTCCATAAATGAATTATAGATAAATAAACAAGGAAAGAATTTGATAAATTTATTAATTCTTTTCCGTAAAAAAATAAACAAAGTAATTCTTTATACTTTCCTAACAAATAGTCTCTCATTTTGAAACCTATTTCCAAATTGCCAAAATCTAAATTAATTTTTAAATTCATTCCGAGAGACTTTAGTAATATTGTTTTGTTTTAACAAGGTAAAATGTTAACCTTTAACTAGATAGAAATTTGACTTTTAACCAAAGACTTGTGATTGGATTATGTAGACAAAAACTGAAAGAAGCACCTTATAGATATATTTGTAAATCTTCATCTTCATCATCATCACTTAACATCTACTTTTATAAGATTATATGGGTGAGATGGAATTTGTTATTGCAGATTTTTTCATGGCAAGGTACCCTTCCAACCACCAACTCTCACTGGTTTCCCACCCAGGTAGTATTTTTTACCCATGGTAGACATGTTTCACACAGAAGATTGGAAATAAGCAACTTCACTTATATGATGGTGATGCTCATTTGCAACCCAATACACGATGTATAGAACAAGGGAAAATACAAACATAGATATGCACATATGTACATACATATAGGGAGAATTCACATAAAAAACGAAGACAGGTGATGTAGACAACTAACAGATGTATTAGTTTAATGCTTGGGAAGTGAAAAAGTCTTTAATGTTTCGAGCCTACGCTCTTCCACAGAAAGGAACACAGAAAGAAACAAGGAGAGAAAATAAAGAATGTGTAGTGGCTAGCAATCTATCATGGCGAATGCCAGACAGAGGGGTTGACAAGCTTCTTTTCAGTTTTTGACAACTGAATCCACTCACAAAGCTTTAGTGGTCTCAGGGCTATAGTAAAAGACATGGTGCTGTGCAGTGGGACTGAACTCTATATCACATTGGTTGAGAAGCATGTTTCTAAACTATACACCCAGCCTGTGCATATTTACGTGTGTGCTTCTCTGAAAATGGCAAGCTTCAAGCTGTGTGGCTGTTGTCTTTTCTTCTGATAATCAAGTGTCTGCCGGCTTTGTGCTTTTGAAGTATGATATCCTTTTCAGGAATATTAGGTAATGACTAGCAATAGGAAAGGATTAGCAACAAACTATGCTACAATGATGTATTTGTCTAACTCATGTTATCCTGAGAAAAAAAAAACAATGTAAAATGAATGAGTAAACTACATAAAATCCTAGGTTTTGTAGAAGAGATACAGAGACAACTGAATTTTCTCTAAAACTTAATATTTAGAATTTGGTTTGTCATGAACCCAAAGACTTATAAGACTGGAGCTTAGTCAGGTTTTCATGGTGTATAAGTGATTGAAATTACAGCCCCCACCTGAATGGGATGCCAGTCCATCACAGGGTTAACTTTCAACTATTGCTGGAACTCATGTACAGCTGAGTTATATTTGGTTTGTCATGAACCCAAGGACTTCTGAGACTGGAACTTAGTTAGCTTTCCATGGTGTATAAGTGATTGAGATTACAACCCCCCCCCCACTTAACTGAATGGGATGCTGGTCTATCCCAGGGTTAACTTCCAACTATTGCTGGAACTCATGGACAGCCGACCTGACTAGAGCAACATGAAAATGAAGTGTTTTGCTCAAGAACACAGAGCATCACTGACCTGGAAATCAAAACCTTAATCTTACAATCAGAAGTGCTGTACCCTAATCACTGGGCTAACATACCATCACAATACACTACACTGGTTGTTAGTTATTTTTTCATCACTGACAGGATTTTCATTCAGCCCATAAAGTATCAAGAATGGTGTTTTTATTTTCGTGCTTGTCTTTGGAGCCAACAGAAGGAATTGTAATATTGCCAAATATGTTTATTAACTTGGGTTCTTCTTGATTAGCATATTATTGATCTCTTTGATAGTCTTAACATCCTTTCTGTGTCTTTTACTGTTTTATCAAACAAAATACTTCTGCCATACCTTTCACAAACTGATATGAAATTCTGGTATCTTGCCTCTCCTTTGATCATTCTTTACCCCCTCCTTTTGTCTTTGTCTTGTTTTTTTTTATTTCCTTTTTTCTTTTTGGGGTTATATTAGCAAAATTAATTAAAAGTACAAACAGCCAGTTAACTTTGTTTCTGTATATGTTGGTCACTCTATAGTTTTACTTGAATATTTAAATGGAACCTGTTTTTTGAGGCAAAATAAATATTCTGACACTGTTGTCTAAGTATGCACAATATGCAATATCAACCTGTACTTTTGTTTATAAACTTTTATTTTACCCACCAACACTTCCAATTCTTTTACCCCCTCCCCAACTCATTTCTACTCACCTCATACCTTCAGGGTACACACAGACGCTCATCACCACTATTTTTTATCAACCCCCACCATCTCTTCTAAAATGTGAGTAGCCATGCAGTCTCTCTACAACAAGAAACCTATTCTCTTGTGGTCCCATCTCTCATACTTTAACTTCTCATTTTGTGGCATGAAGCTACCTCTCCCAGGGTGCATAGTCTTGCAAACTGCATGGCAACTTCACTAGGGCTAACAGCTTTGAAAAAGAACCAGGAAAAGAGCTGCAAGAAATGCTGCTAAGGATTTTGTCTGATGAGCTAGCAGTTCTGCCACTAACTGCATTAAATAGCAATAATTTTTACCTATATCTTATTGCTCCCAGCATGTTATATTCACCTCTCTGTCACCACCTTGATAGGCAGTGAGAAATGTCAATGGTTTGATTAAGAATATCAGGTCAAAAACAGGCCAAAACATTGGCAACAAAACTAGCAACACCAAAAAGCATGCCCTATGATGTCCTATGATGTGGGTGATTTTTTTCAAATAAGTAGGACAAAAAAGCACAAAGCTGCAAAGGGCAGATGAACCCAGAGCAGTCAGTAGCCATTCAAATATTACATTTTTATTAGCATTGTTGTTGATGACTTCAATTTTGGTGCATAGTAGTAGTGATATGGATAATGTACCTTGAGATTAAAAATGACAGAGATTGCTCTTTTGGGGAAGAGGTGTCTTTAAGTCTTGGTTGGCACCTGCCCCAACAAAGATAATGTTCCAATGAAGACAACTGTGGTTGAGATACTGTCACACTAGAGACCTCTTTATGAGTGAAATATCAAATAATTATAGTAATGTCATACCAAATAATAATACTTTCTTGTAGACATACTAAATTTCCAGACTCAAGTAATTTATTCTCTTTTCAAGGACTTTATGGCTATTAAAGAATTGGCACTAATTGGAAAACAAAACAGTGTGAGGAACATAATTTCATGACATCCTAAGAATCTATAGCTGCAAAACAAACCAAAACAATGATTATACTACTACTACTACTACTACTACTACTACTACTACTACTACTACTACTGCTGCTGCTGCAGCTGCTACAACCACTGCAGCTGCTGCTGATTTCTTGTATAAAATAATGGATCCATACAAGGCCAGCAATTTTAGGGGAAGGTTAAGTTGATTACATTGACCCTGTTCCTTGACTGGTACATATATTATTGACCCTAAAAGATTGAAAAGCAAAGTTGACTCAGAGTATAAAGACAGATGAAATGGCGCCAAGAATGAGGTAATGATCCTGCCAGTTAGCCGCTTTAATAATAATAATAATGATAATAATAATAACAATGATGATGATAATAATAATAATAATAATAATAATAATAATGATAATAAAGATAATGATAAATACAAATAATAATAGTAATTGTAGAAGTAGTGGTAGTAATAATAGTAGAAATTGTTGTAGTAGAAAAAGGTAAAATTCTAGCAGCAATCAACATCAATTTATATCGAGTTGGTGCTAGGCTTGGTGAAAATCGGAAAGTGAAGCTTGTAAGCTGTTTAACTTAGACACTAGTTTAAAGAAGTGTAGAAGACAGTAGAAATGATGCTATTATAAATACAATTGAATCAAAATGTCAAGATAGAAATATAAAAACATGTATGTATACATATGCATATAAATATATATATATATATATATATGATGTATATACACACACACATATATATATATATATAGAAAAACTTAAAAACTATAGAATCGTGATATTTTAAAATGTCATCACTAACAAAGTGTGTGTATATCTGTGTGTGCATACATACCAAAACGTGTTTATTTGCATAGCTCCCTGTAAGTCTCCCACTATATATATGTATGTTCATATATATGTATGCATATGTATATATATATATATATATATATATATATATATATATATATGTATGTATTAGTGCAAGAAAGCTATGTATAAACACATACTTACTGATATTTATGCATATACAGATGTATGAACATATATTTGCACAGCTCCCTTTCTCTCTCTCTCTCTCTCTCTCTCTCTCTCTCACTCTCACCCTCTCTCTCTCCCCTTGTGTTTATATATATATATATATATATATCATTTAATGTCCATTTTCTATGCTTGGGTAGGTTGGACTGTTTGACATGATATGAATTAACAACTCAGAAAACTGCACCAAGCTTCACTGTCTGATTTGGCATGGCTTCAGCTACTAGATACCCTTCCTTATATGAACTACACTTCAGAGTTTGCTGGGTGCTTTTTATTTGGTACCAGCAGCTATAAGGTCTTAAATAACCTACAAGACAAGACACCTGAACTGAAGTTTGTCGGTAATTTTCTGCCAGGTGATGAGTATGAAAAGAAGGGCAAAAATAGGCAAGGTTACAATTAAAAGGTGATCCATGGCTATTACTACAGGAGAGGGAGGTGAGAGAAAGAGGAGACGGGGAAGATGTAACAGGGGCTACACTCAAGTTACAAGGAGCAGTAAGTGGAACCAAGGATTGGATAGGGTGAGTCAAGGTAGGAAGTTCATGAGATTGTGAAAGGTGTTTGTTCTATGAGGATTTTAAATCGCAGAGAACTGGACAAAATATCATGAGGTATTCCATTTAATACTACTTTAATGTTTAATGGTGATAATGAAAATTTCCTTTGAACCAACTCAGTTAAAGAATTATGATCAATGGCACTGAGCCAACTGTATTGTTTCCACTTTATTGCCATTATTGTAAAGTATATATTTTCCAAGATATTAGATACTCTTTTGTTCTTTTACACCTATATTCATATACTGGTTTCTGCCATTGTACTGTAGCCACACTGAGGCACTAACTTGCTAGATACGCTTGATTGAATCAACCTCACTATTTAAAACTGGTACTTATTCTTTTGGTCCTTTGTTGCTTGACCCCTAAGTTACAGAGACATAAGACAAACCAACACCAGTTGTCAAACAGTCAGACATAATCACAGGCACACACATGAAAACACATGTGTGTTTATGTGTGTATACATGTGCACACACACACACACATACACACCCTATCACACTTTCACGCTCTCTTACCCTCTCACCTTCTCCATTCCATTCTCCCATGATAATCCCACCTGTCCCTCTTTTCATATTAGTGTATATTAGATCCAGCATCATTCTAGACATTGTATTTTTGACAATAATGTCAAAGAAGTGATCAGGCTGCATTTGTTTTGTAACAAGGCTCACATAATTTATGATGACTGGCTTTCTGAAACACATATACCATATATAAGGCATAAATACTGATTACACGTTTTTAGGTTCGTTTTATATATATATATTTATATATTAGAAGAAATGAGGTTCTCAGAAAATCGGATGGTTTATATTTACAGATATTTATTTGTATATTACATTTTTTATATATCATATAACTTAGATCATGTTTTAGCGCTTTCTCCCATTCTAGTGGGGTTTTCAAATCAAACTAAGTTGATTTGAAAGTGCTAATACATGATCTAAGTTATATGATATATAAAAGATGTAATATGCAAATAAACATCTGTAAATATAAACCATCCGATTTTCTGAGTACCTCATTTCTTCTAATATATAATACCTGTACATCATCTCCAAACCTTCCAATATCATCATCATCATCATCATCATCGTTTAACGTCCGTTTTCCGTGCTAGCACGGGTTGGATGGTTCAACCGGGGTCTGGGAGGCCAGGGGCTGCACCAGGCTCCAGTCTGATCTGACAGTGTTTCTATAGCTGGATGCCCTTCCTAACGCCAACCACTCTGCGAGTGTAGTGGGTGCTTTTTACGTGCCACCTGCACAGGTGCCAGGGGAGTCCGGCATCATCCCCGATCGGTTGGTGCTTTTAACATACCTCATCCCATGTCTTCCTGGGTCTACCTCTCCCCCTGATGCCTTCAACTGTTCCAATATATATATATATATATATATATATATATATATATGTAGGTGCAGGAATGGCTGTATAGTAAGAAGCTTGCTTCCCAACCACATGGTTCTGGGTTCAGTTCCACTGCGTGGCACCTTGGGCAAGTGTCTTCTACTATAGCCTCAGCCCAACCAAAGCAATGTGAGTGGATTTGGTAGACGGAAACTGAAAGAAGCCTGTTGTATATATATATATATATATATATATATATATACAACAGGCTTCTATATATATGTGTGTGTGTGCACGTTTGTCTGTGTTTGTCCGCCACTATCGCTTGACAACTGATGTTAATGTGTTTATGTCCCTGTTACTTAGCAGTTCGGTAAAAGAAGGTGATAGAATAAGAACTAGGCTTACAAAAAATATGTCCTGGGGTCGATTTGTTCAACTAAAGGCAGTGCTCCAGAATGGCCACAGTTAAATGACTGAAACAAGTAAAATAATAAAAGAATATAGACAGATAGATAGATAAAGTTAGATAAGGCCAGTTTATGGGATTAACCTGGTTTTCACATCGATAAAATGCTTAGCTTTACAGCTTATCATCAAATCCCGGCCCTATTGGCTTATTACCTCTCTTGTATATGTATAATGAGATTCTGCACAGTTTCCACCAACTAATTCCTCTCACAAGGCATTAGCCCACCCAAGGTGATAATAGACAGACACTTGCCTTATGTTGCACAGCAGGACTGAACATGAAACCGCATGGTTTTGAAATGAACTTTTTAACCATACAACCACACTTGCTCCTGTAAACTGTATATTGTATCTATTATATGCAGCCAGAATTAGTCTGTCCCACCACTACACCAGTGATTACAAATGTAATAGAAGTCATAAGGATATTAATTTAGGATATATCTGAATGTAAAATAATAGCCTAATATCTGTAATCATAATGTCTTTTTATTCCTATCAGACTTAAATATTATATATGAAATGATAAATCAAAATTTGTGTCATTCATAACTTTCCTAGGAACTCTAATGTTGCGAAATACTTCAAAATTGGAACTGAAATCAGTTCTTAAACTTTGGTTTCCTCCAAACACTTACCACTTCTCTTAATGTTTCTGTCACAATAAACATTAGTGGTGTGGTATTATTTTACAGCACAGTGCCAAATTTTGCTAGTTAAGGTGCATAGTTGATTGAATATACTCCAGTGTATACTTAGTACATAACTTATTGAGCTTCAAATAATAATAATAATAATAATAATAACAATAATAATAATAATAATAATGATGATGATAATAATAGACAAAAAGAAGAGTGTGTTACACCATGTCATGAAATATAAATTTACCTTTTTTATTGAACTGAACAACATTTCACCTGTATGCCTATCTTCTTTGGGTTCAAAATGAAAAATACTCAGAATTGCAAAAAATTCCAACTGGAATATTCTGCATTCCTTTCTTGACAAAAAGACATCATCAAGCTTCACTTGTTCATAACTGGTTAAAACAAGAAAAAAAAAAAAAAAAAAAGAGGAAAAAAATTGGAAGTAAAAAGAAAGAGAATATTTCATCAAAAATAATAAGGTGCAACAAGATGAAACAGAAAAACCTGCTGCACTGCAAAAGCAAAACAGATAAAAGTACAAACCAAATCAAAATGGAATCTCAGAGGTACATGATTTCTTGGAAGTGGTAGTCAGATAAGTAGATAAGTAGAAATGTGGCATTCATATGGTTTCTACATCTCTCTCTCTCTCTCTCTCTCTATATATATATATATATATATATATATATCAGCAATGTCAAGGAATTATACTTACTAAGATTGAAAACATTCTTTTATTCGTTTATTCTTTTACTTGTTTCAGTTATTTTACTGAGGCCATGTTGGAGCACCACCTTTAGTTGAACAAATCGACCCCAGGACTTATTCTTTGTTAGCCTAGTACTTATACTATCGGTCTCTTTTGCTGAACCACTAAGTTACAGGGGGACATAAACACACCAACATCGGTTGTCAAGCAATGGTTGGGGGACAAGCACAGACTCACAAACATATACACACATATATATATATATGCAACAGACTTCTTTCAGTTTCCATCTACCAAATCCATTCACAAGGATTTGGTCAGCCCAAGGCTATGGTAGAAGACACTCACCAAGGTGCCCTGCAGTGGGATCGAACACAGAACTATGTGGTTGGGAAGCAAGCTTTTTATCACCCAGCCACTCCTGTTCCTATGTTGATTTATTTTTAGAATCAAATTAGACACATTGCCCTGTGTCTAATGCAGCAGCATATTGGATGGAATACCAAGCAGCATAGACTAAATAGTCAGATGAGCATAAGTCCCCTATATTCAGAAATTGTTACCAGAAATATATTGTAAACAAACCAAATCATTCCAGACTGTACAGATTTATGAAAAATTGCTTACAATATGATGAGATTATGTGGGAAGGTTACGTCATCTCATTATCACTATCATCATTGTTCAACCGTGGTCAAGACAATGAAATTTACTATGTTACGCTGGACTTCACGGTCCATCATAGCATTACGGAGGTCCTGTTGCTGGATGCCTGTATCCCTGGAGATTACATCTGGGTAGGAGAGTGTGCGTCCTCTGGTATCACGAGCAGATGGCTTCCAGAGGAGAAGAGTAGAAATTACCTCGTTTTCAGCTCCACAACAATGTCCAGCAAACTGGACTCTTCTACCTTTCACGAGAGATGATACAGGTGGTAATTTCCCATATATTTATAATTTGGTTGGATGACGATTCTATGAGAGATTTTGAGCTCTCATTATACCTTCTTTCCCAACTTACATAATCTATACCTAATATATATCTCATATCTCTCATTGATTGTGTTAGCTTTTAAGAAACATTTGTTTATTCTCTAAATGAAAAATTCTCCAAGGGAGGAGAAAAGAATATTAAAATTTTATCTGGATGTCATTTATTTGCAATGAGTGGATTGCACCAAAGACATAGAGGTGAAGGACCTCCCTGTTAGTTGATCATGATGACTCAAAACATCACTGCCAGAAATATGAATTTTACATCCTGTATGACAATTCTCTTGACCAAATTATAAGCAACTATACTGTTGAAGTGAAGGGACATAAAGCTGGTTGTCATATGTAAACTACATTATGGGACAGCTGTAATGTTGTTTATGATAAATCTATGGCTTCTTACTCTATTCCAGTATACTCTCTCAATGTTGTATTTACATGTACAGAATTATATATCTTTTTTCCACAAAACTATTTTGAAATATCTTCCAATAAGGGCATAATGAAACATAATTAATTTGTTGTTTCTACCATCTATACTTGTAAAATAGGTCGATGTTTTATGTGAGTGTGTGTTTTATATGCCAGCAAATATGGCAATTCCAAGAAAAGCAAGGATTTAGAGCCTTTTCATCACATTTACCATTCTAAAGAGAATATGATAATCTGTCGGTGTGCTGACTGAAATAAACTGAAAAAAATGTATTGAAAATATAAATTTCAAACCTAAACAGCGATAAACAACAATAGTAGTGTTTTCTGTTGGAAAATTTAAGCTAGTTAATTAGATTGAATATTATTATTGATGTTTTATTTGGGTTTTTTTTCTTCTCATTAGTTATTATTGTAAACACGATATGATCTTGTCAGATATGTATATTACCTTATTGAATTATAATATTGATGGGAATAATGAGTTAGATGATGGTGATAGTGACAAAACTTTATAAGAAGATGGTGATGGGAATGGTGTAGTAGTGTAAAGGTATGTGGGCTGGTTGTGATGTTGTGATGGTAGAGTAGATAGGTATGTGGTGGGGGTGATAGTGGTAGGCATGAATGTATGGAAGGATATATATGTGGTGATGCAAATAATTGAATGAGAAAGATATATTGCTATGCTGGTGTTGGTGGTAACAACAGTGGTGGTGGTGGTGGTATTGTAGAAGGTGATTTGTTTGTGGTGATGATAATTATTGTATGAGAGCGATGTTTATGGTGTGAGTAATGGTGAATTTTCTATGAAAGGATGTACTGATAAAATTGATGAAGAAGGAGATGAATGAGCAAAAAGAATGAAAAGTAAGGTAGGAATTTCAGTGGCCTAAGGAAGGGAGCAGAAAGGAAATGCACGCTAATGCTACACCATAATAATATATCCCCTATATATACGTCAGTCACCAGTAAAAAATAAAAACAACAATCAAAATCAAGTTTCAAAACCTCCAACATCAATTATACTAATGGTCAAAAAAAGAGGAGTCAGACAGCAACAATGATAACAACTGCAACAACAATTATTGACAGACAATGACACAAGGGGTATATAATCAACTGAAGAGATGCCAGAATATTCTTTGCCATTATAATAATGGTATGAACAACTATGAAGGTGATTGGTTTAACATTTTGTGGGGGGATTTTTTTCACTTCAGGAATAGAATTTGATAGGTTTATAATATTTTCTTCTAACTAGGCACAACAATTATTAGGAAAGAAATAGTCAATTGCATTGATTCCCATTACATGACTGGTATCTATGTCTATATATGACACCTGATACACAGGCACTCTAAATAACTAACAAAAAGGCATACTACCAAGTCTTGTTGACTTGTGAGTGAGGGCTATGTTAAGCTCTTATGAATTATATAAGCAGTTTGTTGTTTTCATTTCGTTCAAAAACATTGGAGCCCAAGGAAATAGTTACGAGAAGCTATGAAAATAAAATTGTTTTTGCCAAGATATTATATCAAATAAGAGCATTCTTGCTATCAGCATTACACAATATAAACAAAACCATTAGCAACAATTAGCAGCACTAAAATCAGCACTCTGTCTTTAATAGCGAAGAATAAGTAGCAGAAATCTTTGGGGAAAAATGAGGAAATCTTTTGGAACATTTTATTGGAAACAGATATTATCAGTGAAGATTAAAAATAGTCATATTTAGTTGGTATAATGAGCAATAATTAAGCATTATTCAGAAATATATCGTTTTCTTAATTTTCATTTTTATTATCATAATCATGACCATTATTGTCACCCTGTTATTACCCAATAAAGACATCAGATGGAGCAACTGGTGCAGACTTGCAGAGCAATTATGGATTTATATATTGTAAATCATTTAAGACAATGATTGTTATTTCCTCCCCTTTACAAGAAGTTAAACATCAACAACTTACCCCTTACTTTTCTCACCATCACATTAGCTATCCTCATCACACAAATCAAGATTTTATATTGATAAAGTTATTCTCATCAGCATTATCACAAACATTATACATGTCAATGTCAACATGTGCTTAAATATCTTGTGGTAATTATCATCATAATGACTAAATATTTTCTTATGCTGTCATAATTGTTGTATCTGCATAGCATTTTACAGTGAAATATGATTGTTTTATTGTGATTATATGTATAATAATTAGGATGATAACGATTATCCTGATGAAAACTGATACATGAGATGATGATTGTATATCAATAGAAAGCTTAAATAACAATGGAGAAGACATGCTATGTAAATGAACAAAATCCAGTGTGACTTTATAAAAGCTCCCTTCCCTCACATAATACATGGCCCGGCACCTTTAAATACCCCTGCAGTGTTGTACCTTCATCTATCTCTAATGGTACTTTAATAAATGACTCAAAAACTCAGTTCCATATCATTGGTTGATTTGGTTGCACTTTTATCAACCTTATACACAGAATCAAATCTAAACTATGCAATTCCTGATATGTGGGTGAAACTGGACATTGGTTTGGTGACCACATTCTTGTGGCAATGCCATAAAGTTCAGAATGGCATGCAAGCACTCTGTAAACATGTAGCTAAACACTTTAATTTGCCTGTCCCATTCCTTCAGTCATCTTTATATGTGGTGACTTATCTCGCACCATGGTTCATCCCTGATTCAGAAGCACAAAGACTAAGCATAATCTTTATTCTACAAACTTACCCTCATGCAGAAATTAAGGAACACCTCAATTCTTCTTTCAGTTACTTATATACAAAGAGAGAGAGAGAGAGGAGAGGAGAGGGGGAGAGAGTGAAAGAAAGAGATAGGGACAATAGGGGAGGTAGATAAAAAGCACACAAGTAAAATTAGGAAGATATATAAGTTAAGGAAGAGACAACGAAAAATAATATAATGAAGTTAGACAAATAAAAAAAAAACGTGGTGAAAATGTGTAGAAAATGAAACAAGAATCAAAGGATGTATACAATGAAAATAGATATAATGTCGAAATTGAGATGATATTTGGTTGACAGTTGATGAAGGGTTATGCATGTTTGTCAACTGTTGTGTGTTTTTATTCAATTTTTCTTGTAAATTTCTTTGTTATTCTTCTCTACCACCTTTGTCATATATATTTGTGTATGGTTAAAGAATGTTTTTATATATGTATAAAACTAAGCTTTTCTTATTTCATAAGTTTATGGTACAATTTGAGTACAATTTGTAATCTAATGAAGCTGACAACTGATGAAATTTTGAATTCAGTGCCAATAATATTATACATATTTCAGCATGTTTATAAGCATACACATATTTGATTTACATATTTATATTAATTTTTACAATGGAAGGAGTGTCTGTGACTTCAAAGTTTTGG
This sequence comes from Octopus sinensis, assembly GCF_006345805.1. Classification (NCBI taxonomy): domain Eukaryota; kingdom Metazoa; phylum Mollusca; class Cephalopoda; order Octopoda; family Octopodidae; genus Octopus; species Octopus sinensis. The sequence continues at coordinate 37,313,347 of NC_043005.1, forward strand.
CTTACTAGCTATCATTAGATTGTCTAATGATATCCGGTAAGGCAATAATTTGAAATCGTTTTCAGCATTTCCTAGTAAAAATTTATAAATATTTTCCTTCAATTTCATGCTTTTATATTTTTATATATAACACGAAAACAAATATTGATATGTAATTATGTATGAATATCTCACTATATTGCTGTGTGTGTGTGCATATATATATACACATAAGCAAAGTAACTAGTTAGAAAATCTCTGAGATGAAAGTAGTAACTATACTGAGAGGTAATGCTTGTTGCCACTTCAATAAGGCTATTTTGCATGAACCAACGTTAACCATCTAGAGGAGGTTTCCTCTTGGGGTTAAAAATGGTAGTAACATCGGTCTGTCTGTCTTTCTCTCTCTCTCTTTCATATATACATATATATATATATATATATATATATTTGATTAATGAAAGAGGTGGAAGATAAGAGGATGTTTATTGATTACTACAATTGTTTTCACCTGTCTACCAGGTGTATAATATATGATTTATTATCTAATAATATATATATGTCTACATCATAAGAATTTAGATACTTTGAGAGAACATGAAACGTGATTTTAATGGTTGAACTCAAGGTAGATAAAGCTATAAATAACAGTATGTAAATATTGGACTAAAAACCCCTTTGGATAAGAAAAGTCGAATCTTCTATAAATGTGTTACATATCACACTGATATAGATAACAACACTGAAAAACAACCAAACCTCTGAAATATTAATTTTTTTTTCCTTTCTGACAATAAACTATTTGTAAAACATTTGCTATGCCATCTAAATCTTTTTCAAGAATCCAGATGGCATTAGCAAAATAGCTTCAAGTGGCAATAAACAAATTTGAAAATTTGATACTACAAACAATGCATGCAGCTGCAACATAATACTTACTTGCACACTTGAAATAATAGCCTTAGTAGTAGTAGCAACAATGGTAATAGTGGTGGAGGAGATGGTAGTATTTGTGGTAATGGTGGTGGTGGTACTAGTAGTAGCTGAAGCACTTAGTTACCAGATGAGTTGCAAATAGAAAACTATCTACATTATTAGGTCGACAGGTATTTATGATGTACTTTCTGGCAGCAGTGGTAGACTTTTAGATCTGGAGTTACTAATCAGACCAGTAAAGGGTGAATTAGGCGTGGAATATTTATGTTGATATTTCACTGTTGAGAATATCTCTGTTGTTATGTAACATTGATGGCTACTTTGGTAATGTCAATAACCAAGTGTCGATTTTTGGGACCCCGACCGGGATCCAAAGCAGTACCTAGGGGCATCTCACAGCCTGGTCGGGTGTGAAGATGAATAGGCTTAACGCCGAAATATGTTAATTTTTGTAATGATTAATATTGTTGGCGAATTGTAAGAGGATCATTGCCTCATGTAATGATATATTAAAGAACAATATTATAGAGAAGCAGAGGGTCGGTGGGCGCTTTCTGTCTTCTCTCATCTTTATCATCCTTGTATCTCATTATCATTCATTTCATTAATGTCTTGTCCAGCCCGCAAAGCAACCTAATCTATGTACTGTCTTCATGACAAATTTAATGAAATAAAGTAGATCTTGATGGCAGTTCGAATGGGAACAAGTTGTATTAACGTCTTGGGCTTTAACACAAGTGAATTTAGTTCCAATATAGCGAGAATAATGTCCTTCGTTATGAAATATAGAATTGCAAAGGCAATAAAGATGTTAATAGAAATCGTTCTAAGTCAGTTTAGGTATAAATTGTCTGGATCTTGTCAGTAATGGATATATATATTTTACTACGATGATCTGATTATACCAGTAAGGCAAAACATACTATGCTGCTGCAGCTGCTTCTAATAATCATAATAATATAATAAATGCCCTGATGTAGTACAAGGCAGTGGTTCTGTGCTCTGATTCAGTACCAGACAGTAGCTTGCATGGCGTCTGATCTTAACTGATTGGAAGTGTTATCATGTCAATCTTTTATCTTGGTGTAAAAGATGGGCTACAGCAAATATTCTGCTCAATATCACAGATTTGCTTGTCAACTGTTTGACCATAACCAGTTGAGCGACAGTATGTGCATCTCTGATCACAAGCAGACTTAGTGGGGGAGCATCATGGCCATATGTTGAAAGGAATTCTTTGGGGTTTGAATAATTCCCCTTATCAGACAGGCAGTCATGATGGATATACTGGGCTTCATATATCTGTAACCTTTGATGGCATGTGCTACTGTCTCACTCAATAATAATAATGATAATAATATTTGTATATTTGTACCCCAGTGTCACTTTGATGGCATGAACTGCTCTCTCACTCATTAATGATAATAATAATAATAATGATAATAATAATAATAATAATAATAATAATAATAATAATAATAATAATAATAATAATAATAATAATATTTGTATATTTGTACCCCAGTGTCACTTTGATGGCATGAACTGCTCTCTAACTCATTAATAATAATAATAATAATAATAATAATAATAATAATAAATAATAATAATAATAATCTTTCTACTACATGCACAAGGCCTGAAACTTTTGATGGAGGAAGCTAGTCGATTACATCAATCCCAGGGCTCAACTGGTGTACATTTTATCAACCTCAGAAAGATGAGAGACAAAGTTGGCCTTGCAAAAATTTGTACTCAGAATGTAAAGACAAAGGAAATTTGGTTAAACATTTTGCCCAGGTTGCTGACAATTTTGCCAGCTTGTTGCTTTTAATAATGGCTTAAAACTTTAGCACAGAGCCAGCAGTTTTGAAAGGCAGCAGACGTTGATTGCATTGAGCCCAGTACTCGAATGGTACTTATATTATCAACCCCGAAAGGATGAAGAGCACAGTTGGCCTTGGCAGGATTTGAGCTCAACATAAAGAGCCAAAAGAACTGCAACAAAGCATTTTATCTGACATAACTCTGTAACTCTTAAATTGGTTTCAGCTCAAGAGTTGCAGCCATGCTGGAGTATCACCATTAATGACATGCTAATGATTCTGCCAGATTGCTGCTTTAATAATACTAATAATAATAATAACAATAATAAAACTAATAATCCTTTCTACTATAGGCACAAGGCCTGAAATTTTGGGGAGGGGTATAGTTGATTACATCGACCCCCAGTACTCAACTGGAACTTAATTCATCGTCCCCGAAAGGATGCCACGCAAAGTCAACCTTGGAAGAATTTGAAATCATAACATAAAGACAGGTGAAATACTGCTAAGCATTTCACCTGGCGTGCTAGCGTTTCTGCCAGTTTGCCCTCTTAATGATAATAATAATAATAATAATAATAATAATAATAATAATAATAATAATAATAATAGTAATAATAATAATAATGATAATGGTTTCAAATTTTGCCACAAGGGAAGCTTTTTTGTGGGAGGGGATGAGTCGATTACATTGACCCCAGTGTTCAACTAGTACTTATTTTATCAATCCCGAAGGGACGAAAGGCAAAGTCAATTTTGGAAGAATTTGAACTCAGAACGTAAAGACAAACGAAATGACGCTAGGCATTTTTGCCCTGTGTAGTAACGATTCTTCCAACTCGTAGCCTAATAATAATAATAATGATAATAATAATAATAATGATGATAATGATAATAATATAAATATAAAAAATTGAATAACCAAGTTTTTTTGCAATGATCGGTGTCCTGTATTTTACTAATTTAAAATTTTTTGCTCTTACTTTTTTTCAACAATGTTTGTTATAGGTTGGGTACTTCTCCAAATTTTAGATGTGCATATGAATTATTGCTGTATATATTGACATATTAACTGATCTTGCTACTACTAATCACCCATCCATGAAAATCTATCTGACAAGTTCAATCATTTTCCTTGATTAAGTGCAACTAGATTAATTATAGAAAAGTTTGAACTAATTAAAGTAAAGAGTTTAAAACTGACCCTAACAACTTTTAAACTTTTATACCTCCATAAATACATGCGCATTTGCATATTAAAATATTTTACATTTATTTTTCCATGCTAGCATGAGTTGGATGGGTTTTCAAATGCTCATATGTCTCTATCTGTGGGTCTTAGTCTGGATGACAGCGCCTCACCACTGGGCATAATATAAGGTGACACAAAGGCAGCAAATGCCAAGGAGATATTATGGGAGAGACACTAGGTATTTAGAGGAGTGATGATTTTTCTTAGAAATAAAATATTCAAAACAGGTAAAAGAAAAAGATGGAAAATTTCCAATGAATTTTCAAAATAAATCAGTTGATGGCATTGTATTATCAGTGATCAGAAAACATGACTTAGAATCAACCAATATGCAAATTAGCTTCTCTTTGATAAAAAAAAAATTGATTGACACAATGTAGGCAATGTATTTCTTTTCAAACACATTGAATTTGTGTTAATCACTTTCGAAAATAATGGGAAATTTAATAAAATAACTGTCTTTATGAAGCTGGTATTCAGAACATAATTCACAAGAAATATCATCCGAAAGTTTTAGTTCACTTTAAAACAGGAAGTTGGTTTTATACAACTAGGGTTGATCTCAATGGTTTGGTATGGGGCAGGTTACAATAATAACAGATAATTTGCCTTTTTGTAATTTTTTTTTTTTTTTCAAATCTTAGGAAGTGGGTTTCAATTGTAAAATGGTATTCCATAAAATATGGCACCAAGCTATAAATTGTGTGAATTTACTGAATAAATGTTTTTGTATGCTAATCCCTCTAACTGAGTTAATCCCTCAAACATAATGTGTTCCAAGTTCAGTCCCCACTAAAAATGGTATTTAAATAACTACAGAAGGACTATCTAGGTGGACCTAGGTCATTTAAGGTGTCAGGAACAAATGTATCCAAACACTTGTTTGATAGGAGTTTTTCCACTGAAGATTTCAACTGTTTACTGGCCTTGTAGGGAAGTATATAAAAACACTAATAAGCACATGTGCAAGCATACATACCTGCTGAGAGAAATGGGCCTGCTTCATATACATAGCATCCTTCTGTGAGTGAAAAATCAATAACATTTACTTAGATTTGTTTTTCTCAAACACTCTTATATTCTCTGTAATGAAGGTAAACTTTCAGAACCATTGCCAGTCTCATTATATAAAACCCATAGGGTGGTAGATTGGCAGAATCATTAGAGTGCTGGGCAAAATGCCTTTGTGGTATTTCTTCTCACTTTTTATGTTCTGATCTCAAATATTACAGAAGTCAACTTCACTTTCATCCCTTCTGCAGATGATAAAATGAAGTGCCATTCAAGTACTGGGGTTGGTTAAACCGAATACTATTTTTCTCAAATTCCCTTTCTTTCACCTATATTAGAAAGAACTAATTATGCACAATACATAACATAAAGGAGTGATTGTCTTGTTCCCTACTTTACAAGAAAGTAATCACTTCAATAAATAAATAAATGTATATATATAAAAAATACAAAATATTAATTATTGCAAATAATAATAATAATAATAATAATAATAATAATTTCGGCAAAAGTGGTGTGTTCTTATGAAATTTTTTTACCATTCATTTCTACTTGAAAACAAAGTCAGAAAATGATGTGACATAAAAAATATTAAAAGTCATGGCATATTTTTTTGTGAGAATATAAGGAAAATTAATGCAAAAGAAGAATCTTATTAGATAAATGTTGTATGATTCTTCTCTTTGCTGCCCTTCTATGAATGAGAGCCAATCTCGCAAAAAGTGTCACTGCATTTTTTCTCAAGAATCATATTGCGGTCTCTGAGAGAATGTTAGAAACCATTAAGAACAAATATAAAAATTGGTAATTTCCACCTCTGTAAATTATATGATATGTGTGTTCAAGAATCTTCTCTCTCTCTCTCTCTCTCTCTCACTCACTCACACATATATACTACAGTGATGTATATTTCTATAAATGTTGTATGTAAATACACTTACACCTGTGTTTGTTTGTATGTGTGTATGTACAAGTGCATGAATATACAATGTTTATCTTCATACATACTTGAATACTTACTAAATATATAAATATATATAACACGCAGAATCAAATCTGAAGAATTGCTGACCATAATTATTCTTCGATCTTCCTCCAAGATGTCAAAGAGACAAAGTGTCTGATAAGAAACACATAAAACTGTTGTAGTAGCATTGGTATGAGTATTAGTATGAGTAGATGTAATTTATCAATAGTTCCTTTGAAGTGTCATAAACTAATGTATACATTTATATGTTATATCTATCTTTGTGTGTGTGTGTGTGTGTGTGTGTGTGTGTGTGTGTGTATGTATGTTATAAGAACATAAGGACTGGTCTTGTGCTTAATGTAATATAAAATTTCCTCTCCTTTATCTCTTCAGAGACAACACAAGAAAGGGGTTATACAAATCCTTTCCTTGTATCCACATTTACACTTATCTGATAGAAAGCTTGTATTTTATGACAGCAGTTAAGAATCATGACTAAAAGGCTGTGTTCATCATTATATTCACATAAAAAGTAATTATCGGTGATTTTAGGCTATATTTTGTTGTTTTGAAAGTGAAGAAAAATGACTTCCGTGTGTTCAGCCTTTACAGTCTGTCACATAAATATACATGTTGGTGTTACTTTATTTTATATGCATTCTTTGTTAAAACTTCACTAATTGCAATATATTTAGCAAAGATGTGATACATTAGAATGCAGCATAGTCTATCCATATCTAAAAAGACACATCTGTTCAGTTACTATTAGAAAACCACTTCCTTGAGAATAACCATCTGCTACCCACTGTTATTAACTTCTTTTCAAGTTGTTGTTTAGTATTGAGTTCTGTTTTTTTTTGTTCCTATTTTGTAATTTTCTAAACTTTTGATTGTCTTATGAAATTGTTTGGTAAGCATTGCTTGAGCCATTGGCCATTCCATCTTTCTTAGAATCTCTTCAATCTGTTAATAATGGAAAATAAGATGTAAAACTGGTTTAGCTCCAGTCAAAAATATTTTCGACAATCTGTAATATTCCTTGAAATGTTTATGTATCACCATTCTTCCTTTCAGTGAAGAAATTATAAGCTATTTATTGAAGAATTAATTGATTTTAAGATGTATTTGTGTTGCCAGCATTAAGCTGTTTTTCCAACATTGTTACCATTAAGAGCTGTTTACAATTTCTTCTCATTGCATTATATCAAGCTTCACAATGTACACACCAAGTTCCTCTTTCCTGTGTTACAAACAATAATTGATAGTTTTATTTTTGGTTGTGTCTGTTCATTTGATATGTATACACTACATATCTCACAAGTTCATACAAAAGCTATATTACATCACTGATTATATATCACCTCCAAATCAAGAGAAGAAGAGAATAGTTTGTTATAAATGTAAAAGTACCTTGCTACAATAGCTTACTCATTAAAATAAAATTCATTAGATTTAATTTTTACATTTGTTTTCCACTTAACCCCACACTTTGGTTTGTTTCATCTTGGATTGTTATGTGTTGAATTCTGAAAGCAAAAATTTCCAAAATTGAAAATGAGTTGGTAGGTTCCTTTGCATGCAGGCTTCTCTCAGTATCTGCCAACCAAATTCACCCTCAACGTTTTGGTTGGCCTGAAACTGCAGTAGAAATCATTTTCCCAAAGTAACATACAACGGAACTGAACCTAAAACCATGTGATTAGGAAGCAAACATCTTAACCATGGCCATGCTGGTTATTTTTATATGTTTGATATATATTTAATAACTTGTTTTTTAGGCTTCTCTCTAACATCTTTTCATCATCCTTTCTTCCTTTACTGTTGTTGTTTAACAGAATGAAACTTAAAGAGTATGAGGCAAGATGAAGCATTGATGATCAAGTAGATTAGTTGAAGACTTAGCAGTTGTGTTGCTGTTACAAGATCATATTGTTGATCTTAGGCTTCACAGATATTTTGAGAAAAGACAGATGATACAAACGAGAAAAATGCAGTGAATCTTAAGAAGTAAATAATACATATAGTGATACTGACTATAATGTTAGGTAGTTGGTTTATAAAACATATTTTGTAGGAAAACTATTGCTTTCTTTTCAATACATGTTATTTTTTGTCTGTTTTGTACCTAATTATTCTGTGAGGTTTTCTTTCTGCAATGTTTTTCAAAATATGATACACTATTCTTTTCTGGAAGACACTGTCATCCATTCTTTCGTATTGTAAATAAATGATAATTGATTTATGATGTAATAAATACACTCTATGGAGCATTGAAAATTCTGGTAAATTCTGGATTACTTAATAATTAATAAAAATGCAACATCAAAGCTTACAATCTCTTACTTTCTGTGCCAAGTATTGGTATGATATAATTAATGTTGCCTACATCATATTAAGATGACATTGCAAAGCTGACATATTTAGGTATATGATAACTGGCAGGAAATCATAAGGTTGCCATATCTTGTCATTTGATATCTGAATTATGATATGGTACTTGCATGTAGCTCATAACTGAATTGTGTTACGCAATATATATATACATACACACACACACATATTCATATATTCACACAAATATATACAGATATATATTATCATATATATATCAGTATATACATATATATATATGTGTGTGTGTGTCTGTGTAGGTTTGTATATAGTATGCATATGTATATAGTATGTACGTATATCTATATGTGTGTATATATATAAATATATATAGGTATGTGTAACTATATATATGTAAATGGGTAAGTGTGTGTGTATGTATATGTATATACATATAATCATATGTGTGTATATATGTGTATATATATATATATATATATATATATAGAGAGAGAGAGAGATAAAAATCATGTTTGTTTGTGTGTATGTAATATATGTGTATGTGTGTGCATGTCTCTATATTATCTTCTACCTATCTATCAGCACATGCACATACACACACATAAACTTGTTTGACATTAAATAATAAAATATGAAACTATATAGTAATGATAATTCACAAGACTTAATTTCAGTTTATAATATGAACTAAGAATGATATATTTTCACCAAATCCAATGTTAGTTTTCATACATTTCTATGTTCCTTTCTTTACCTTTTCTCTCCTATTTACCTTTATACCATACTTCTTTAACTTTTCTTATAGGTTCACTGCTCTGTTCTCATTTTTACTTAGATTTTTCTTCTTTCAATTTTTTTCATCTCACTCTATCAAACTTTTTCATTTATTTACTTTCTCATCTTACATTTTCTTTCCATTTTATTTATTCTTCTCTTTTTCTCCCCTATTCTATTTTCACTATTTTTTCTTTTGTGACTTATCTTTCTCTGTTTTCCTTTCTTTTAATATTTCCTTTCTATTTTTACATTTTACCTTTTCTTTCTCTTTAAGAATTGTTTTATTCAATATCCAATATTTTCTTCATTTTTCATTTCTTGTCCAGTTTCCCTCTTCCTATTTTACTCTCTCTTACCTTCAAATAAACAAACAAAAAAAGTACGTCAAATTCCATCTGTGACAGACTATCCCCTTATGGGGTCATCAAGGATTATTGTATGCTAATAATTAATGATAGCAGCTGCCAGATCCTTTCTTTCCATTATATTTCTCATGCATCAAAGACAGGGGCACATTTTACCTCTATTACTGATGCAACAGACTTATCTATTTGTTTCACTGTGGCATTGCACTGTACTCCTCTGTTGCATTGTTATAACATCCACTCTTATACAGCAGTATAGTTAGTTAGACAAGTAAGATCACAACTATCTATGGCCATCTATTTTGTACTCCCTCCTGACACTGACAGATAGTATTTATAATGACTAGCACATACCACTCATCATGTGGGAGGGGTGTACCATTATCACTATCATCCCTATAACATCTCTCCTTTTAAGTTTTTCTTTTTTTTCTTAGGGAGTGTAATTTTGTTTTTTTTAATAGCAATAATTTTTACATTACCTCACTTCCCTTTTTTGAGTCTTTTTGTTTTACAGTTATACATTTGATATTATTTTCATTCGTTGTCAGAAACTTCTTCCAATCTATGGAATTTTTTCTCACTGAATATGATTGCCAACACTTCCTTTTCTATCTGGCTATAGTTCTTTCAGCTGGTAATAACAATCATGATACTTTGGCTATAGTCTTTTCATTCCCATCATCATATTTGTGAAGAAGCATGGCCCCTACACCATAATCACTCACAAGCCAATATAATATCCATCTTTGGATCAAAATGTGTTAAAGAAAAGTTCAATTTTAATATGTTTATTAACTTTTCAAATGCCTTCCGGCACCTATCAGTTCAGCATCAGTTTGTATTTTTCTTCAGCAAACCCTTGAGTAAATATCAGGCACTGGTGTCAATTCGTCCAGTTTGAACTTTTCACATTCTCTGTTAACTCTACCAGCATATGTAATGTAGTCTTCCTTGTTCTTTTCTAGGTTCAAACATTTCCGGTGTGTATTGAACAACGAGCTTTTACACATTGTGTCTATTGTATTTCTAAAGTTTATGTCAGAAGTTTTTTTGGGGAGTACATAATTGCTGCAATGCTCATGTTCTCCTGTTGCCAATCTTATGAAGATTAAATCTGTTTTCATATTGTCAACCCAATCATTGCACTCTTTATTGAAGATCTGTTCATATCTTCTATAGTAGGCCTCGAAGGTAACTCCCTTCGTCTGGTTCATACTTAAATTATGCCATATCTATATATATGTCATAATCTGGCGAGAACATCTTTTCAGTATATTTGGACGACTTACTATTCATTAATTGCAGCATTTGTTGCTGTAGTAGTAATTGTTGTTGCTTCTGCTGTTGTTCTTGCAGTTGTAGCTGTTGCTGTTGTTCTTTTGGTTGTTAGTGTTGTTGCAACTCAAGCAAACCAACCAACAATTTTTCCAATTTTACGATTGGGTATACCATAAAATCTGCCCCCAAACTTTTTGTGAGTTTTGTAACTCCTTGTGAGTTTGTCAATTCCTTGTCACCACCATTGTATTTGCAATTTGCATGAATGCATTAAAAAAAAAAGGTACAGTGTTTTTAATTTGTTACAAAATAACTTATAATCCTAAAATATTCTAATATTGGTGGACAAGGAATTCCAGAAGTGTAGGGTAATATACTAAAAAGTACTACTATATGAGTGGCTGAAGAAAGAGCAGAAAAGAAGTGACAACTGATGAACCCTACCTGACATTCTGTGATACAAATGGTACAGGAGCTAAATTTATGAAGTCTTTCAAATATTTTTGGGCAGAGTGAAATTTTCAACTTCATTTGAAAATATATAGGTAACCAATAATGTTCAATTAATGGTGGTGAAATGTGTTCACATCTGTAGAATCTTTTAAGAAATTAAACATAAATGTTTTGAATGATTTCTAACTTTTCTAGTTTTCTAGTTTTCCTCTCAAAATAGCATTTCTATAACCTATATTACAAATGATAGAACAAGTATATATACATATATATATATATTTATATATATATATATATATATACACATTCACACACATAATGTATATACACATACAAATGTACATTTATATGTATGTGTATATATATATATATACACACATTCACATGCATAATGTACATACATATATATATATCTAATTAAAGAAGGTGAGAAATATTTGTAACATATGCCATATCTATATATATATGTCATAGCTAGGTGTATAAAGATGTATCTATCATATGTACAAACACACACTCACATACATACGTAGACATGGGTGTATACATATCAATATATTCATATTAAAGCCTATTTATCTACATATATATATGTGTGTGTGTGTGTGTCTGTATGAATACAACTGAATTATGTATGTCTGGCTGTGTCCGTCACACACACACACATGCTTATACACACAGTGCACAGCATGAGAAGAGAAAATCAAAATTATTAAGTTAATTAATTATTTACAAACTATTGTTATAAGAAACGTATTTATTATCTATCCAAATTCATACATTTAACAGCTTGTAATAATGTGAGGCAGTAAATATTTAGCAGGTGGTTTTCTACCATTTCTTGTTATCAAGATATCATAGCTAAACATGAAAATATATCTATATATTTGTGTACTGAGCTGGCAAAATTGTTAGCATGCAGGGCAAAATGCTTAGCTGTATTTCGTCTACCATTATGTTGAGTTCAAATTCCACCAAGGCCAACTTTGTCTTTCATCCTTTCGAGGTTGATTAAATAAGTACCAGTTATGCACTGTCAATATAATCGACTTAACCCATTTGTCTGTTCTTGTTTGTCTCCTCTATGCTTAGCCCTGTGTGGGCAATAAAGAAATAAATATATTTATGTTCTCTGTTCATATGTATATTTCCTATTATGTGGTTATTTTGTAATCATGTTTGTGTATATGTGTGTATGTATGTGTGTGTTTATATATGTGTGTGTTGTATATGTGTGTGTATTATCTGTTAGGTGTCCATCGATCAGACAAAAGACACGCTGAATGTGAGTTATAGAACAATTATATTTTTACATATGTCATAGCAACTATGCATAGAAATTATAAACAATAAACAAAAATATAATTTTACTTGGTTAATATATTTATTTTGAAATAAGGGAAGTTGTTACAAGATATGTCTAATATTTTAAAGAATTTCACCAATATAACAGATAAGCTGGAAAAACAATTTTTAAATGAAAATTTTTAATTGCCCTTAATTTTCAAAAGTATTTTCAAATGTCAATCTGTATGTAAATCATTTTACAATGGCTCTTCTACAGCAAAAAAACCTGTTCTGCTCTGCCCTCTTATACCTTAACTCTTCATCTCCCAGCATAAAGCTGTGTTTCTTAGGGTTCATAGTCTTGAAGCTGCCTAGTGATCTCACTAGTGCTGGTGTAATGAAAAAAGCACTGAGTACATGCTGTACAATGTTTAGCATCAGTAAGGACATCAGCTGTAGAAACCGTGCCAGAGTAGACAGTAGAGCACACTGCTGTCCTTGGACCTGTTGGATCCTGAGAGACTATCCAGTTCATGCCACCATAGAACAAAGATGTTAAATGCTGCTGCTGAAGATGATGATGATAACCTGTGCAAGAAATCCTTTAGTGGCGATCAACCTATCAACAGTAATCGTTTGTGCTTTAATTTTGTGGAATCATAGCAAAGAAGTGAGTATTTGAAAAGTGTTAGTAAAACAAATGGGGCAATAATTAAAAAAACAAAAGCTTTGAGAAAGACTGAGCTATATAGTTGCTCAACCTGCTAGAAATAGCTACAAAAATCCTATGTCATAATACAACACCCTACCATTTTCAAACTGTAAAATCACATTAGATAATTGCCATGACTTCAACACAACTGGCACCATCTGGTTCACACTGGTACCCTGATAGCTGAAAGTAAAAGAACTAGTGCATCTAGGAAGAAGCACTCACTCTACAATGCTAGAGCTATTAGTATGCCATGTCTTGCTCCATTCCATATATTCCCGGCCTGCTTTAGAAGATTCCTGTCCTAGGTAGGCCAACCAGATCAGACAAGACAGCCAATCCAGAATCATTGTCATTTTTGACAACAAAAGTTGAACAGCGTAACTAAAAGACAAGAGAGTCATGGTTGGAACACTTTTGATTACAGTTCTGCTGGTCAAGACTGGTCTGGTTGGTGCTAAGCAACCACACAAACAGTTATGTCTTTCAAGCAGATACAAGATTGATGTGTAACTCTTCAGCCTTCAGATTATGCTGTCAAATGTAATGCTTGTTTAATCCCATTGTTTTGAATCAATCCAGCATTATCTCGTAGCTTTAAGATTTTAATGATGTGACAATATATTTATAGAATAGCATTGTAGGGTAGGCATGGGAGGCCAAATCTGGCTGGTTTGAACATGAAACAGAATATTTAGGCCAGATATGAATGGTTTAAATACTTAATAAAGAAAGGGAACAGTCAATTAAATAACAGAAGCCTCTATATGCCTTAAATACTTTTAATTTCAAAGGAATAAGGGAATGAGTTATGAAATAAGATTTATGAATTAATTCTAACTTAGGATATTAAATCATTAAACTTAGTAACCAAATATCTAGTGTATCCTCCAAACATTCATCTCCTTGGTCCAACTCATGTTTATATAGAATGGATTAAGAAAATATTGAAATTCAGTGTCTGGAAGAGTTAAAGTGAAATTCTTGTGTCTCTCACAATTAATGTTTGCATCTAAAATCTCAGCTAATAAATACGCTGTCATGTTAGGTTTTAAGAGAAATTTGTGTACATCTTTCTCTCTCTCTCTGTAATATATATATATATATATATATATATATATATGTATGTATGTGTGTGTGCACACATGTATGTGTCTGTGTGTACATGTGTGTGTTGTATGCATATATGTGTATTGTGTGTGTATACATACATATGTATCTATATCTATATAGATATATAACTTTCTCGCTTCAACATTTCTTCATTTAGTGCAGAATATATATATATATATATATATATTTCTGTGTGTATATATTGTATGTGTGTGAGTATATATATATATGTGTGTGTGTGTGCGTGTGTGTGTTTGTATGCATATATCAAAACGTAATTTAAGAACAAAGAGTTGAATAATTAGCAATGTTATGTCTTCCTGTCTGCTGGTGTTTGGCTCTTCTTTCTGAATTAGTTCTTTCCCACACTTCATTTTCCATCATCATGGTTTTATATGTGTGTATATTTTTCTTTTATATATATATATACCCCCTCTTTTTTTCATCTGTTTTTTTCTTTCATCATTCTTTTCTCTTCATAGCCTTAATTGTGAAGAATTAGATATTTATATCCCTAAGCATATATTTCTCTTTGACTTTCAATAGTAGTTACAAATGATTCTTATTTGTTTGTAATGGTACATTAATAGGTGTGTATATATATATATATATATATATATATATATATATATATATATATATGAATGTATGTATGTGTTAGTATGTGAGACAGGAAGATGTGTATATGAGTTTGTAAAAATAACAGAAATTATCAATTATAAATTGCTAGTTGATTCTCTCAACTTAAGAGATGTTGACATGATGGTAGCAGGGGTGGGGGTTGATGGCAAGTGTATTGAATCTGTGTGGAAAGGTTGGGTTTTGTTGTTTATAGAGGTTCCAAGCCATTTCAAAGTAATTATTGCTTTGAGTTTGTTTCATACTATAAATTAATAGCTTTAGTTGTTTTAAAACTCTAGCCACTGCCACTAGCTTAGTTTGAGATTTAAAAAGAACTGTCTGTCTCATAATGGTACCCTCTGTCTCAACCTTCACCACTACCTCACTACTGATTGTCATCGTAGTCTGACATCACATAGCTATTACTAATACCAACGTTTTTTTCCACTGATAGAACTGCTACATCTAGCCATCACTACCATAGCAACAAGCTGATCGAGGCCTTCTATCATTGGATAAAATAGTTGTTGTTTCGATTCTCTGCACTCACCATCATTATTGTTTTAGCATATTTTATTGGCTCTGAAAGGGTGAGAAGACAAGTTAGCTTTGACAGGACTTGAAATCAGAATGTGAAGAGCTGGAACAAATCCCACAAGGTACTTTTCCATTGCATTAATGATGTTGCCATTCAGCTGCTTTTGTTTCTAATTTAGGCAAAAAGCCATCAGTTTAGAGTGGGGAGGCTGGAGTTAATTGATACCATTGAGATCCCACTATTAGTCTGCTACTTTATTTTATTGATCATGGAACAGTGGAAACAAGAATGACCTTGGCAGGATTTGAATTCAGAACCACAAGAAACACCATTAGGCATTTTGTCCAAAGCTTTAATGATTCCGACAAACAACCACCCTTGTAAAATAATTGTCTGTAATTTAGGCATGAGACCAGATATTTTGATGGGAGAATGTTAGTAAATTAAATCCTCCTCCTCCTCCACCACCACCACCTCCTCCTCCTCCTCCTCATCATCATCATCATCATCTTCTTCATTGTTTTAATGACCACATTTCCAAGCTTGCATGGGTTGGACAGAGTTTATTGAAACAAATCTATGGCCAAATGTCCTTCCTGTTTCCAAACCTCACTTATTCCCGAGCAAGGTAATATTTTCGCAGTATATTGGAAAAGAATGACACTGCTAGTATGATAGTGGCACTTGTTTTCAACTATCATGTAATGTCAAAACAAGGAGACACAAACATATGCTCTTCACACAGGCATTTATGCACACAAACACATGCATATATGTATATCATAGACTTTCAGTTTCCATCAACCAAATCCACTCACAAGTTTTTGGTAAGCCTGGGACAATAGTAGAAGGCACTTACCCAAGGCATCATGTTGTAGAACTAAATCTGAAGCCATGTGGTTGGAAAAAAAACTTCTTAATTACTTTATTTTAATGACACCAGAAAGGATGAAGGGCAAATCTGATGCTGGTAGATACCACCACTAGTTGACTGGTGCTGTATTTTATTGACCCCAGAAGGACGATTGTCAAGGTTGATTGTTACAAGATCTGAACTCAAAATTTAAAGAGTTGGAACCAATATTGCAAAGCAATTTTTCCAGTACTCTAACAATTCTGCCAATGTTACATTCTTCAAATATAATGTGAACTTTGCTTTATTGAATAATCTATTAAAATATAGCGAACATTTATTGATAAATATATTCCGTAAGATTTCATAGGAATTCATAAAGATTAAAAATTTCTTTTCTGTTTTTAGATTCTTTTTGTCACAATACAAAGCTGAGACAATAAAAAAAATCAAAAACAAAAATTGAAATCTTCCAAGATCCTTCAGTTATGGTGGTAATAAATGCTATCAGTTGTATATAGATAAGAATATTTGTAATGGTGAGATCAATATCAGCTTGTTTTGATATCACATGATAACATGGTTGTGTATTATCACTGGATTCACAACACATATACTCTATGTATGTGTATGAATATACATATGTATGTACATATACACATACATATACGTGCACGCACACTCACACACATACATTGAGGCTGTGCAAGTGGTAACACTGGCTTTATGCAGCTAATCTAAGACGTTTTGCCATACCTTAGGCATGTCTTCTATTATCGTCCAGGCTCAACCAAAGCCTTGTGAATGGATTTTGGTTGACCAAAGCTGAAAAAAGCCAATTCACACATGTGCACACACACACACACACAGACACACACACACACACACACACACAGACACCCACCCACACACACACACACACACGTGTTTGGTTGCACTTCCTTACCTTAATATCATGTGATAGTTGTAAGTGAGTGTCACTGTCATGAGATGCAGTATTATTCATTTCCAATATTCTGTGAGAACATGTTTGCCAACTGGAAAATATTACCTTGCTTGGTGATAGATGAGGGAGGGTATCTGGTTGTAGAACATCAGCCTCAATAAACTCAGTCAGACCCATACAAGCATGGAAAAGTGGGCATTAAAAGGATGATGATTTACATATATATATATATTTTATACACAATGGGTTTCTCTTTTCTACCTAAAAAAGATTAACACACAAATCATTGTTCAACTTGGAGCTGTATTAGATATATTAGACAATTGTGTAATGTAGCAGTATTAGACACTCATCTCTGATATTTGATGAACCATTGTTATGTGTAACACAATGGTAGTTTGCCCTAGGTGTCAGGAGGGGCATACATGATGCAGCATTCATTCTGCTTCAGCTACAATGTTTCATTCTCCCTTTGTTGGATCCTCCTGATCTCCAAAAGAGTGAAATTTGTTTTGGTTTTTTATCAACGTTTCTGTAGAAGTTGTTGGTTTTTTTTTTTACTGGGGGAGGCTGCTAACCCACCCCGCTTAAAATTCCTTGCCCCATCCTCTAATCAGGCTTCTACCCAACGACCTTCTTGAATTCATTGACTCTGCTAGTGAGGTTAAATTCTCTGTTAGTACAGCAACATAGAAGCATGCAAGCTCCCCTATATGGCAAGGTAACAATCCATATAAAACTGGACTTGCAATGAATGGTTGACTGTAAATTTATGGTTTACCTGTGTCTTTGTAGAAGCACTGGGCCTAGTAGTTTGAGTGTTGCACTCATGATCACAAGATTATGGTTTCAATTTCTGGACCACGCAGTGGTATTGTGTTCCTGAGCAAAGCACTTCATTTCATGTTGCTCTAGTTCACTGAGCTGTAAATGAGTAAACCTGTGATGGAGTGGATTCCAATTCAAGCAGGAATATTGGTTTTATAAGTCCTAGGACTCAATAACAATAATATCCAAGGGCTGATCAAGATAATGATTATTTATCTTTAGCCTCCTCAGCAGCATCTGAAAGCTGCTTGATCAGTCAATTGATATTGCAGTGCTAGTTCTGTTATCACCATTCCTCACTAGCGGTCAGTTGCCGGCACCAATCCATTGTGTCATCCACAGCTCGTTTATCATAAACAACAACACAATAGTTTTCAATATCAATGACTAAAATTACTTCAATATATCACACATTCTCCCATCTTAAACATTACTGAGTGGAGAGGAAATTTAGAAGTCATAAAATGAGAAAAAAATATCAGATTTTGACAACTTCAGTATATACTGTCTTTGAGGCATCACAAATTATGATAAACTGAACAACATTATATATATATATGAGAAAAGTTAGAGAAATTATAAATTTTCTAATCAAAACACTTTCTAAGTGGATTGGTGACATTCATATTATTAACACATTCTGACAGATTCTGACATGAATATGCAAATCACTGTTGTATTTTTATCATTGGAGAGCAACTTCCCCTTTCAGACAAATGTGTGTTATAACACAATTGATTCATTAGAGTAAGGACACTTTGGGATACCCAGTGATTTGACATTCTTGTGTCTCCTCAGTCATATCATTCCAGAGGTGCTACTGTTTGCTGATGTGTGTAGACATCTATCAACTGCTATTAAATCATCATGTGCACAGTGAAGAACAGGAATTAGAATGATAGCACACATATTCATTCTTAATATGTTCCAACAGATTCAAACATGAATATCCTAACTGTTCTTGTGTTTCAATGTTGGAGAACCATTTCATAACACTCTCAGGTCATCCAGGTGAGGAGATTTTGGACACTGATATTTCGACCTTGTTGTGTCTCCTGAACTAAAGCCACTCTGGATTTATGACTCATACAAGAGATTTTGGTTTGCAGATGAATGCTGGTATCTATTAATTATTATCCAGCTCATTGAATTACCGGGACTGCTTCAGTACAAAGGAAGAAATGGAAGGAAACGTTAAAGCCTTTACAGTGGAATTCCAATTTTCGCTTCTCTCTTTAGGGTACAAATGAGGGATGTTTCCCTTTACTAGGATAACAAGATTTGTAAATCAGAAAGGTGAAGTTAGATAATATGAGTTCTAATATATAAGCTGTATGAACAATATTACTTTATTTGGTGATTAAGCAAAATACAAGATGAGATTGCATTGTGGATATGGTGTTTTTATAGTAATACGTGGGGGAGGGGTTTGGCTCATAAATACAAGAAAATAAATAATGGAATAAAACAATAAAGAAACAATTTAATTCACCTGATGGCAATGTTTCATGAATTAGAGTAACATGAGAAACTCTACCACACACACATATAAAAAAATAAACAGCATAATTTTTTAGAATAACTATCTCATATAGAAGGATTATATATATATATATACATATATATATTTATATAAATACATATATATAATATATATATATATATATATGGATATATATATTTCTATACACACACACACACACACATATATATATATATAATATATATATATATATATATATATATAAAATTTGGTATAAGATAAATATTTCAGATGTTTATCTTAAACATTCAGACAAGCAAATTCATAATTCATATGTATGACATAAGATATTATTTCATTCAAATAACCATTTGTATTTATAAGAATACAGAAATATAAGATTATGAAAATAAGAAATTAAAAAACATAAAAAATATATAAGGAGTACCATGAAAGTATAAAATATAGTTAGAATGGATTAAAGAAGGTGATAGAAAGGATTAGTCCCAACCTGTGGCTGTTTCAGAAAAGTTTTGAGGGGCTGTAGGAAATAATCCAAATTCAACTCCCTGTAAAAACATTTCCTTCCTCAGGGTTCTTTTGTCATGGAAAAATCAATAAGGCACTTTTTCTGATGATATCTCTTATTAAAATCACTCTGGATAAATTCCAGCATTAATCTTCTCGGGCTTTCCAATATTTTAGAAATAGATAATACATATATATATATATATTTGTGTATATACATATTTATATATATTTGTATATATATATATATATATATATATATTATATATATATATATATATATATATATATATATTTGTATATATGTGTATCATCATCATCGTTTAACATCCGTTCTCCATGCTAGCATGGGTTGGACGGTTCGACAGGGGATCTGGGAAGCCAGAAGGCTGCACCAGGCTCCAGTCTTATCTGGCAATGTTTCTACAGCTGGATGCCCTTCCTAACGCCAACCACTCCGTGAGTGTAGTGGGTGCTTTTTACGTGCCACCTGCACAGGTGCCAGGTGAGGCTGGTAACAGCCACGGTCGGATTGGTGCATTGTATGTGCCACCGGCACGGAAGCCAGTCGAGGCGGCACTGGCATCGGCCATGATTCGGATGGTGCTTTTTATGTACCACTATATATAAATGTATATATACAAATATATAAATGTATATATATACATTTATATATCTCCATATATATGTCTTTATATATATTTATATTTTTAATTATATATATATGTATATATATATATAGTTAGTATGCATGTACAGCAGAGTTTAAGGTCAATCTGTGTCAAGCAGCTTTACTCTGCCTGCTTTAGCTTCGTTACTATGGCAACAGTCCGGACACTTGTTGATCAGACAATGAGTGTGTATGTATACATATTTATTTATATATATATATATATATATGTGTGTGTGTGTGTGTGTGTAGGGCATATACACACAGATAGATAGAAAGATATATGTAAATTGGTTTACATTCATGAAAATATAAAGAGATAATGTTAATACCTGGTAGATTCACTTTGAAATTAAAACTGTAAAATAGCCTGAAAATATCAAGTAGAGAGATAGCGAGAATAAATGAGCTTTATTAAGGAAATCAGAGCCTCTTATGTTGTACACTTGATAAATGGATAGAGAAGCATTGCCTGTGGATGATGAACAAATATGGCATGTATTAGATATTGGTAGATAGATGAATGCATGGATTATATTTTCAAACATGATAGACAAATAGTCTCTAGAATTTTGTGAAATAGATAGTAATGTCTCGTATATGTAACCTGCTGTGTGCATCTAGTTAAGTAGACAAAACAAAATCTAAGAGCTATCAGTAAATGTTGATAACTCATGTTGATGAAATATAGAATAATTTCTTATCTGGTGATGGCAAAAAAAATATAATTGATGAGGAAAAAGGACTCAAATATGGTAGTAGTGTTATTACAGAACACAATAGCCTGGTTGATGTGTTTTTTATATGACAGGAAAATTGAATATTTGTATATGCTTTGCTTGTTTTAGCCATTGGATTATGGCCAAGCTGCAGCACTGGTGTCAAGTGTTTAGATGGGTGAACTCACCATATTACTTATTTACTTATTTATTGCTTATTTATTGTCTTTTATTTTTCTGTTCTTTAAAACTGATCAGTTAAAAGGATGTGAACAAACCAACACTGAATGACAAGCAGTAAGCATCCACACACACTGTGAGTGTGTGTACGTATATGTATAAATGTGTGTGTGTGTGTGTGTGTGTGTGTGTGTGTGTGGATATTCACCTGTATTTATATTATCTTTTATGCTTTTACTTCTTTCGCTTATTTGATTGAAAACATGGTGTAGCACTGCCTTGAAGAATTTTTAATTCAATTGTTTTTCATGCTTTACTCTAAGTTGAAAAAGTCACAAAGGCTGAAACCGGTACTAAAATGTTCTTCATGATAAAATTATTTTAGCATTTTCTACCTTGTCTTATTTTCTCATATATATATATATATATAATATATATATATAGAGAGAGAGAGAGAGAGAGAGAGAGAGAGAAAGAGAGAGAGAGAGAATAATGGTACAACAATGCACCAATATTTACTGGAAATAGCAGTCAATAATATAGCAAAAGCTTCACTGCGTATATATTGGTAAAGATGTTTGCAGGCAGTGAACATGAAAAATTTCATCTTACCTGTAGGAAGAACATTAGATAAATTTACAACCCAGATGGGAATAATCTAGGACTTAGGTTTTGAAAACTCCAAAATACTTTTTTTTTAATGTAAATTTGATTAGTTCTCTTCAGCTAGATTCACTAGACAAAATTTTGAATGTTGTTACATCAGTATCAGTATACTTGCCTGAATGTCTAAGCCATTAAGAGAACCAAGAATTGTGAAAAGTTTTCAAAGAAAACATTATTAAATATATATACATATATACATATATATATTATATATATATATATATATAATATACACACACACACACACATAGCAGGTATCAGCATAGTATCCATCTTTGGAATTTAGGTACAAGGCTCACGTCTATAATAAATGAAAGACCCTTGTCCACAGTGCCTTGCAGTGGGACTGAATACAGATCCATATGGTCTTATAGTAAACTTCTTAACCACACAGTCATGTCTCTGCTTATATCTACATCTTAGAATAAACAATGAAATTAAAACAAAAATTCAAATAACAATTTTCTCATCATCATCTTCATAATCATTGTCATCATTCAGGATTGGATAAAAAAATAATAATAGCAACTGTTTCAAATGTTAGTACAAGGCCAGGAATTTTGGGCAGAGGTATTAGTTGATTACATCAAACTCAGTGCTCACTGGAGCTTATTTTATTGACTCCAAAAGGAAGTAAAACAAAGTTGACATCAGCAGGATTTGAACTCAGAGCATAAAATGCTGGAAGAACTACTGCAAAATATTTTTTCGCACCCACAAAGGATTCATCAGTTTGTTGCCCATAACTGGATAAATAATAGTTTTTAATTGAGGCAACAAATCAAGAAGTTTTGAGAAGTGGCTGGTTGATATTGTCAACACCAGTATTTGGCTGGTGTTGTATTTTGTTAATATTGAAAGGATAAAACACTAAAGTTCTCCTTGATAAGATTTGAATTCCGAACATGAAGTATTAGAAGAAATATTGCAAGGCATTTTGTTCTGATGCTCTTGCAATTCACCAGTTCCCTGCCTTTCAGTGACTAAATAATAAAAAAGTAAATCAACCATTTATCCTTTATTGCTGTTGTTTTAGCTGGGATGTATCATAATATTTAATTTAGTTGCCTCCATCCTGCAAAATCTTATCTGCTTAAATCATCTTCCTTAAGGAGCAAAACTGGCTGAGTATCTGAGTTTGTCTACGGCAATATTGTTGTTGTTCTTGTCATTTTATCTACTAAGCTATAAAATCAGTGTTTTAACTGCTACTTAAGAATAAAGTAGTTGGTTAGAAAACTTTTATGGAAAACATTGTGTTGTTATAGTACTTATTGTGAAAATTCCGACCATACTATGAAAATATTCCCCATTTGCATAACTATCAAACGCATTATGAGCAGAGGGGAAAATATTATGCTGTAAATATGTTTATACAGATAGATAAAAAAAAATCTATTCAAAGTTATACTTTGTGATGTGAGCTAAATTAAAATTCTAGTATGAGGAAATATATAAAGCCTCAATGTTCAATGTCTTTTTCTTTTTTTAATCTTTTATTTATTAAAAATCAAAGCCTGTAAATATTAATGGCAAACTCTGGCTTCAGCAAAAGAGCAATGTTAAAATTTCCAATTTAGAGATACCTATGATTTTGTTCAATCAAACTGTGTGAATGTGATGAAAGAGATGAAGCGTATATCAACGATATTGAATTTTAAAAACCTTCAATTTGACAATATTTCTTTTATTCATGGCATGAAATTGCTTTCTTTGCTCTTTCAACTTAATATAATTTCACTTTGACAAAAGTTTATCTTGATTAAAGTGTCTATAATTAAGATATAATCATGTGACGTTTCATCAAAGCCCTAATTGCTATCATCATAAAAGTTGTTCTTTCATTTCTCTGTTGAACATTCAGTACATCTGTTATTTATTCTTATTAGATAAAGAATTGAGACATTAGAAACTCCCTTACCTCCTCCAGCTCATTCTTCATCAATTCTTCATTTCATCTTTCCATTCTGAGGCTTGTTATTTCCCCCTAAACTAATTTCTATATATCTTTAATAACAAGCTGACATGCTGGTTTCTCTTCCCAAATTAAGATAACAGCTGCTAATAATAAAAGACATAATGTCATCTTGAGAGTAAAACAGGATGTTTTTCAGTTACACTGTCTTCTAAATTTAATTTCAGCTTAATAATGCAACTCATTGAATGAAAATTCTCAGTAACTGGCTTCAATGAGAATGCAAGAATTCTGAAATACTGTACTTATTGGCATAAAAGACACATGGGCATATTAGATGCACATCAATTTCAGCAGTGCATATTCACGGTAAAGAGTGCTGGAGATAAAAGTAGCTTGTTGGGGTTCCATCCTCACATACAGGTGGTTTGAGATATTTTTGGAAAAAGTTGCATTTTATAAACCATCAAATATAGTACCCCCTTATTTCTCACAAAGTCTTAGGTTCAAACACCTTTTACTGCTCTACATTGTGTTCCTCCTTCAGTATGTTTGCTTTAGTTTCTATGTAGTCTTTCATCACTCCCAATAATCATGTAGGACTTGTCTGTGTGTTATTGTTTGTTTTCCATGCTAGCATGGGTTAGACAATTATATATTATTGAGACATTGTTTTGCAAACAGAAACATAAGCATACATACATGCATGCACGCACAAACATACATACATATACATACATACGTACGTACATATGTATGATGTATGTATGTATGTATGTATGTATGTATATCACCGTGACCGACCAGGCTATCAGATGTTGCTACACATTGCTGGTCACAATGCGCTTCACATTGTTTTAGCCTTCAAATGACGCCACCCCGCTGGCTAAGCAAGTAGGCCAACAGAAGAAAGAGTGAGAGAACGTTGTGGTGAAAGAGTACAGCAGGGATCGCCGCCACCCCCTGCCAGAGCCTCATGGAGCTTTAGGTGTTTTCTCTCAATAAACACTCACAACGCCCGGTCTGGGAATCAAAACTGCGATCCTACAACCGTGAGTCCACTGCCCTAACCACTGGGCCATTACGCCTCCACATGTACATATATATAATAAAGAGACTTATTGGGTAAGGCCAGAACAATACAAGAAGATATAATGTAAACTACAAAATGAAAACAATATTAAGTTTGAATTTTACCTTATATTTCTATATTTCAGGGCTATGACCCCTTCTTCAAGCCAATAGTTTCAAAATGTGCTTAAGGGCCTATGTGAGAGAACCATATGGTGGGGAACCAAACTTCTTAAGCCCACAATCATACTTGCAGCTGTACCATTCCTGGAACTATACCATGCTTGCATCTACAGAATGTGCAATTAAATTGAAAGGGATGTAGCACATGACATAAAATTTTTTTGATATTTGCGACTTTTATTTATATATAACAAAAAAAACCATTATAATCAACAACCTAGTTCTTCTCAACTGATATTTTACTGTTACAAGAGGATTCTAGTTTAAGAATTTCCTTTTGCCAGAAGCCCAATTCTGTATGAATAATAGGCATAGGGTTTATGATATCACAACATGCTCATATATCTTCCTTTCCTTAATAACTTAGATAATTACAAAATGGCATCACACTGATTCTATTTTAATACCTGCTACAAGAGGCACCCATCATTGTCACATCTGTACTGTCCATGCTTAAGAGAGAAATCAAGCGATGGTATTACTTACCTGGAATTAAGTTGCAGTTATCAGCCATCACATACATACATGCATGAATACATCCGCACATATGCACATGTGGGCACACGTGAACACACACACACATAGTTACAGTAAATCCCAGTTGTTTCCTCTCGAAAAACTTCTGCTTATTCCATGATTGCAGTCAATATGTATCCTTAGTTGCTGCAGAATATATATTGAAATTGAGAATTATGGAAATATTATTTGCAGAGTTATTGTATAACAAAACAGAAAAATAGAAATTTTTGTGTATTATTTATTCTCCATTACATGTAAGAATTGTTTTTTCTGTTTGCTGAACTTTTAATAGGAAATTCTTTGTGTCTATTTAACATGAAAATCTTTGTAATTCCTTTAAGAAAATGAAACACATGTAATGGAGACTAAATAATACCCAAAAAAATTTGCATTTTCCTGTTTTGTTTTATATATATATATATATATATATATATATATTGGGTCTTTCAAAATGTGACCTTGTGTGTACCATTGGCGATTTTTTTTCCTCTGTCTTCCCTTCTCTCGATCTTTCCTTCTCCTATGTTTCCAATGAAGAGCTCCACTCGAAACATTAAACCCTCCTTCTTTCCTTCTTTCCTGAGCGTCCAATAATACTATATTTGTTCCACGTCCTCACGTGTTATGTTTTTTTGTGCTTTCTTGTTTGGATTAACTATATATATATATATATATATATATATATATATACTTATGTATAAGTGTCTATATTTATATACACACGGATGCTCTTCATATATTTATATTCTCTATAGAAACTTAGTAAACGCCAGAACTTCACAGGCAGTTTGGTATGGGAAGTGGTTTTGCCCAATCATAATTGTTGTAGCTGCAATAATTAAACTTTGTGTAACAACAAATTATATTATGTACAGATGGGGCTCTACTGACATAGTTATTACTAGCACACTTCCTAGCTAATAGATCACAACCCACAACTCACACATTCACAATGCTTAAGCGAAATAATTAGTTTGTAATCAATGCAGTATCGATTAACTTTTAAATTAGATAAAGACTTTGGAAATACATCTAATGCCATTGAGATGTGACCAAAACACTATTTGATCTGGTTTAATTAGATAAAGTGCCGCTAATTATCAATAAGATAATAAGCTAGTATATTATCAGTCAGCTTATTAGGATTTTGCTATGATGGTTAAGAACAGCCATGCTAATGAAGTATTCTCACGCAGGCCACAAACATAAAAGAGGGAAGAGAAGGTGAAAATAACTCTTGATGTGTATATTTATTTACAAATGAAGCTTCTAATATATCTAAATAATTTACCTATATTTTCATAAAAATTAATTTGAGGGCTTATGTGTTGTGCACACCTCTTCTGCAAGATTTACCAAGTCATTTATTCATCACAAGTTTGCTTAATTATTCTTAGCAGAAATGGCCAAAAGTGTTGTTCAGTAAATGAACAAATTTTAGACTAGTGATTATTAAAACAAACTCAGTGTTTAGGGTTATAAATAAGATGGGTTAAATGGTTGAATATTTTACATCTCATATAAAGTATCTTAAAAAATATTAGTATCAAGTTCAGAAAACACATGTGGCTAGGCCACTATTCCATATATCTTCATCATCATCATTTAATATCTGTTTTCCATGCTGGCATGGGTTAAACAGTTTAATCAGAGCTAGTAAACCAGAGAGCTGCACCAGGCTCCACTTACCTGTTTTGACTTGGTTCCTAAGGCTTGATGCCTTTCCTAATGCCAACCACTCTACAGAATGCACTAGGTGCCTTTTACGTGCTTCTGGTACCGGTGCCTCTTGTGTGTCACAAGTGTATATACCTTTTACCTGTCACTGGCACTGACCATGACCCCGATTTCACTTAGCTTTAAATGCTTTCTCAAGCACAACAAATTGCTAGAATTCTTGGTGACTTGTCATCACCTCTATAGGGCTCGTCAGCTAAAGCCTCTATTTCAGCACCTCATCCCACACCTTCATGGTTCTACGTCTTCCACAATTAAAGACCAACGCCTCATCAGAGATCAGCATACAGAATTTGTGTTCACATCACATTACAGCTATCCTTCAAAAAAGAAAAAAAAACCCATAACATTCAAATGCTACCTGGAAAAATCTCTCCCAGAAATATCAGACAAACCCCTGAAAACAAAACTCATTTGAGTCAACAACAAATCCCTATTCAAGTGTGCTATGGTGTCCTAAAATATGCCTTAACAGACTTCCCCATATGATGCCAGTCATTTAAATACAGCCTAGCCCAACAATAGATGAAACCTAAGTTGCTCTGGGTAACATTATATATCAAGTTACTGTGTGAGTTCATCAAGGATGATGATGACCTTTGGAACAGAGAGCAAGGCCGAGGACTTAAACTGCATCTTTCATAGATAATGATAAAAGATTGTTGTTGTTGTTTTCATTGATAGTCACAAATCAATTTCGATTGAACAGGTCTCCAATCAAAAGCATTTCTGTTGTGACCATTATGTCATTATTTCAATGTGTGTGTTGTGTAAAAATAACGTTTCCTTTTTCAGCCATACTGACTCATAAGGGCTGGTTTCCCATGCCAGCATGGAAAACGGTTTCCATGGTATATATATTCCACACCTGAACGGGTTGCTGTTATGTTACAGGATTACTCATTTTTGCCAGCTGAGTAGACTGGAGCAACATGAAGTGAAATGTTTCGCTCAAGAGCACAGTACATTGCCCAATCCAGGAATCAAAACCACAATCTTACTATCATGAGTCTAACACCTTCACTGTGAAGCCATGTGCCTCCACTGTGTGTGTGTGTGTGTGTGTGTGACTTAACTGGCAGACTTAGAAGAACATTTGACAAAATGTTAAATGCTTTGAA
>NC_043005.1:37347238-37362238 GCF_006345805.1 Octopus sinensis
GTATACAATAATTTCATTATATATAAAATATAAATTAACACATCGTGTCATTATTATTATTATAAAGGCAGTGAGCTGGCAGAATTGTTAGTATGCTGGACAAAATGCTTAGTAACATATCGTCTGTCTTTATGCTCTGAGTTCAAATCTTACTGAGATCAAATTGAGTACTAGTGAAACACTGGAGTCAATGTAATCAATTTCCCCTTCCCACAAAATTTCAGGCCAGGTGCCTTTAGTAGAAAGGATTATTATTATTATTCCAAGGTGGTGGCCTTGATGAATTGTTAGCAGCATTTTGTCTATTTTTACATTCTGAGTTCAAATTCTGTTGAGGTCAGCTTTGCTTTTCATCTTTCAAGGTTGATAAATTAAGTACCAGTTAAACACTGGGTTTGATGTAATCAACTTACCCACATCCACAAATTTTCTGGCCTTGTGCCAAAATTTGAAATCATTATTCCAGCAACACAGGTGAATTTTGTCTCTTCAGGTGAGAAGGCAAAAGGAGTTTGTGTTAATTTGTATTTTATATAATACTTGAACAATGTTTCTGCTGGTGAATCAATGTTGAAAGAATTGTAGTGTTATGTTATAAAGAGTGTAGCTCAATCCATTTTCTCTTATTCATATTTTTGTATAATCTCTACAGGTATTATGGAATTCCAGATGCATATCCAGTAATATGATTTATCTCACTGTATGATAGCATTTGATAGCCAATACCTATAGATGAACTTAGTAAAGCAAGCTACAAGACAAACTTCACACACATACACACATACTTAGATGTATATATGTATTTGTATGTATCTATGTATTTGTATGTGCTATGTATTTACATGCAAATATGTATCTCAAAATAGCATTTACTTGAAATGATACATTTTAATGTGTATATTTGTAAAAAGATGCATTAGCATATACAAAAACCATTGATAACGTACATGATTCCTTGTTCTTATATTCTGTCTCTCACATTCTCTGCCCACCCCACAAAATTATTTTGGACAATTTATCTTGCATTCCTCTGACAAGCTGCTTCCTGAATGTATATTTTTATATTTTAGCTAATCAGCCTTATCTCCTGTATATGTGATATTTTTCAAGGTGACAGCTATGGGCATGTAGAAACATAGCTGATATAACTCTAAGAAAGTAAAGGAAAGTTATGAGAGTATAAAACTCTTAAAAACTAAGAAGCTCAAAAAATGGGTTTGAAAGCTTAATCCAGTTAGAAAACTTTTTCTATATAGTCAGTCTTTCTGCTGGAAATAACAGTGAAATCTTTATTAAATCATAGTTTCAACATATTAGATAATGTCATTCTAGAATTCTATGTTTGGAAAACATGTTTGGCAATGGCAAGAACAGGGGTTCTCAACCATTTTTTATCTATGGATCCCTTTGATTACTATTTTATTCTGGTGGATCCCCATAGATATTCAGTGTTTGAAAACTAGTTTTTTAGAATCTTCTTTCAAAGTGCCTGTTTTGTTTTTCCCATATTAACTTGTGTAGGTTAAACTATGTAAAATGTTAGAAAAATAATCCTAACTGTTTTTGCAATGAATGCATTTAAAGCAAAAGTATTTTGGGAATCCTTAAAATACTTTTGTAGGTCTCCAATTTACTATTTTGTTGCATGGACCCCCAAAAGTATTGTATGGACCCTCAGGGCCATATAGATTGCTGTTGAGAATCACAGAACTAGAACATCATTGACCATTGGTTAGTGTATTTAGGCCTGACTTTGAACTATGTGTGTGACCCCATCAAACCTTCCTTACCTCTCATCTTCCCAACAGCCATCACTCCTGCACTCTTCTGACAGAATTATTTCCTTTTCCCTTACAACGTTTCTAAACACTTTTTATTTTGTCTCATTCTCTATTGCTTGTTTTCTTATTTTTATTTCCTCATTGAATAGCCCTGTTATATGTATCTGAACCATGCCAGATTGTGCATGGTACACTGTACCAGCCAACCTGAATAGTGCATGAGTTGAAGTAGCTCCCCCCATGCTTCATGTATTCACTGATATATATATATATATATAGTTGTATATTCTATTAAGAACGTAGTAGAGTACAGTATAAAGCTCGGCCACCTTCAGTTTACCCGGTGCTATCCAGTAGTAGCATTATATGTACTTCTAGGTTTGTGCTTGGGCATCTGTCATGTGTGAAGAAATAAGAAATTAAATACCAATCCCTTTAAAATGGCAACTGCTTTAACAGTACCAGAATCACCGTTCCACTACATCTACACATTCAAAGCAGTTTGTCAATGGCCCTTCAGCAACAACACACTCTGAAAAGCTCAGAGATTACTACTAAATTCAGGTCATGACAGACAGACAAGAAGTTCTTGAAGCTGAGGATTTTAAACTTATAGAAACAATATTTACATATCACCTGAGGAAACAAAACTAGATCTCATAATGTAGGGAAATAGTTGCATAATCAAGTAACTGCACACTTGGAGAGCTGCGTTGCATGGAAACAATGGTAGTGATTAAAATATCCCTTCTTGTTGACTCCAAATTTTTCAATTATTCATACATACACACACATATATATATATATATATATATATAAACTACACACATAAAGATAGAGAGGATGGATGGATGGATAGATGCATGTGTATGAATGTAATTTTCACTTATTAATGAATATAATAAGAGATTAATGTAATTAGAAACCTCAGATATATATCAGAGGAATGAAAATTTGTTGCACTCATGCTTTTTTCTTTCCTGTACTACTTACGCATTTGGAATAATTCATATTAAATCTTGAAAGCAAGGTGTGGCTAATTCTTCCAGGATATATGTATATTAAAAAAAGAAATTAACTGACTCTAACAGTAAAGAAATAATCATTATTGAAATTTAATAAATTCAATTTCATATAGATTGTTCAATAAATTTACTGAAAAATTATTTTATTGTTTAAATTTTAGAATCTGAAGTAATTTTCTCTCATGAAATTTAAACTTCCTTTTGTCATTGTCATCATTGTCACTATCTAATGTCCACTTTTCTATGCTTCCTTGGGTCAAACAGATTTGTGGTGGTAGATTTTCTATGGCTAGATGCCCTTCCTGTTTCCAATCAAGGCATTATATCTTCATGGCCAAGCATGTTTTTCAAGGAATACTGGAAATTGACTGGCCTTGATTGTATGATGGTGATGCTTGTGTACAACAATCACATGATTTCTAGGCAAGAGTAAATGCACACATGAGCAAACACACACACACACACACATACATACATACATATACATAGTAATGTAGCAGTGGTAGACTATATCAAAATATGTTTTTAATAGTGTAAACACTATATATATATATGTATTGTACATATGCATATATATATATTTATAAGTATATATGTGTATATATATATGTATATATGTGTGTGTGTATATATGTATATATATATATATATTATATATATATAATATATATATATATATATATATATATATATATATATATATATATAAATCCAAAAAGCGGAATAAGAACGTAATGTATGACAATGAAAACATGCACACAAATGGACAGGAAAATCCCGGGCGGAACATTTGTGGCTCCCTATTCAACAGTCAAGCTTCCAATCATCATTACAGTTTCGGCCTGTTACACTTGAGACTGTTCAAAATTGGTAGGCCCCAAAAATCTAAGCTAAGAGCATTAAATTTTTGGAAGAAAGTGAGCAAATATGTACTACAACACAGACAAAAAATGGGAAATGTTACATGATTGCAAATACAAACAGCAAGAATAACAACATGTGTCTTTTGACTAGAAGGACAAATTAAGTTAAGCCGGTATGTGAAGTGGAAGCCTTGGAGCAACAGACATAGATGAAAGCCAGGAGACAGAGGAAAATAAGGTGTTGTGCGAGTGGCGGTCAGGCCAAGAAAAAAAGATCATGCTTGTCCAAACACTAGTCATGTGGGAAGAACTGAGAGTGGTAGGGAGCAGAAGGAAGGAAGTAAATATATGTATACATGTATATTCCATATATTTAAATGTATGTGAGCATCAATGAAGAAAATAATAATGATGATGACAATGATTATTGTTATTATTATTATTGTTATTATTATTATTATGGCAGCAAGATAGCAAAATCGTTAGCTTGCTGGGTGAAATGCTTCATGGTGTTTCATCCATCTTTATGGCCAAGGTCGACTTTGCCTTCCATCTTTTGAGGGTCGATAAATTAAGTACCAATGAAACACTGGGGTCAATGTAATCGACTAGTCTCCTCCTTCTCCCAAATTTCAGACCTTGTGCCTTTAGTATAAAGGGTTAATATCATTGTTATCGGTATCATTGCAATGAGCTTGCAAAGTCATTTGCCAAGCAAAATTGCTTTGAGATATTTCTTCCAGCTCTTTCCATTCTGTGCTCCAATAACACAAGCTCAGATTTGTCTTGTCACCTTTTCAGGGTCAATAAGATAAGGAACATCAACAGGGGTTGATGTAATTGACAACCACTTCCCCCAGAATTTCAAGCCTTGTGCCTATAGTAGAAAGGATTATTATTATTATTATTATTATATATATATATATATATATATATATATATATATATATACCCACCCACCCACAGCAGGTGCCTTTCAGTTTTTATCTACCAAATCCATTCTCAAGTCTTTGGTCAGCTAGAGGTTATTGGAAGTCATTGTGCCAAGGTGCCACACAAAGTAACTGAACTCAAAAACCCCGAGTGTATTTATTCATATAAATATGTATATACCTATTTATATATATATATATGTGTATATGTGAATATATATATATATATACATATACACTCTCATACACACAATCGCTACTGATGTAATAGCTGAAATGTAAGGTAGTTATTTTCTTTTACACTTAGTGTAGCTACTTTAGATGAAATATTAAGTTACATTACCAAATAATGGTTTTGGTTATTTGATACCAATTGAACTGTATGTTTCTGATTAGCTATTTCTTAGCTAAGTGCATACCATTCATGCTTCACTCAATAACAGCTATAATCAAACATATGTGTCTATATTTGTGTGTGGGTCTATCTATGTGCACCTGTCTATCCATATGTGTGTGTGTACATGTGAATATATGTCTGTCATGCAAGCATTTATACATCATTATTTAAATATGTGTAGATATTAAAACACCAAGCTTCACAGACAGAACGGCACATAATCAAGTTGGCTGAACACAGAGTGCTGTGTTGTAGAACCATCAAACATAATACAAACATGAAAAAAGCCGATAATATTAATATGATAGAAATAATTACAATGTGTGAGTGTGTGGCTGTTTTGCAAGTGTATATGGGACACACCTTTAAATACGTTTATTTTATTCATCCCTGTAATGACTACTTCAAAGTAGTAGAATGTTATTTAGGGTTCTATTGATGGTCTTTATGAACCACTACTGTTGTGTTATCCAATTGTAACTTCTATTCTTCATTGCTAAACTCACAGGAATGACATAAGTTGGAAAGTTTCAACAACTGCCAGTGAAACATTTAAGGGTTATTATATATTTCATATTACAAGATACATGAAAGTTGGGGAATTGTTGGTGTGTTACACAAAATCCTTTGTGAAATTTTCTTCTGACTCTACATGCTCTGAGCTCAAATCTTGCCAGGGTGAACTTTGCTTTCCATCCATTAAGAGCTGAAAATAAATGAGGGAACTGACTTGGGATTCATCTTTACCATAAAGTTTGAGCCCATCCATGAATAACAAGTGGTTGACTTTTTGTTGGCGGCTCTTGAATACTTACCCAGCCTTTGCTCTCCTCAGAATCAGTGTTAGTGGTAACATGCACAGTACAAAGATGATTGTTATTATTATTGAGTGAGAGAGTTGTGCATGCCATCAAAGTGACACTGGGGTAAAATATATGAAGCCCAGTATACCTATCATGACTACCCATATGATAAGGGTACACTTGGCACATGCATCACAACCATATGTGAGCGACATGGTGAACTCATATCAAAATAACAGCATATGACCTTGTAAGTGGGGCCCAGTTAGAATTTTCTTCTGGACGAGTAGCCCGTCCTGCTCAAAAGGTCCCTGAATAAGAGTTGTTTAAGCATGTTGAACGAAACACCCATGTTTCCAGAGGTGAATTATTCAAACCCCAAAGAATCCCTCTCAACACATGGCTATGATGCTCCCCCACTACTTCTGTTCGTGATCAGAGATGCACATATCGTTAGCCACTAAGGGACATAGTCAACTGGTTAAGGTCAAACAACTGACGAGCAAATCTGTGGTATTGAGCAGATTATTTGCTGTAGCCCATCTTTTATACGAAGACAAAACAATGTACATGATAACCCTTCCAATCAATTAAGATCAGAAGCCACGAGAGCCACTGCCTGGTACTGCATCAGGGCATATTATTATTATTATTATTATTATTATTACGCAAGGTTAGTGGATTACCAGAATTGTTGGTTCATGAAACCAAATGCTTAGTGGTATTTCTTCTGGCTCTTTATCTTCTAAGATCATATCTGAGCTACATCACCTTTGTTTTTCCTCTTATTGAAGTACCAGCCAAATTCAGTTCAATATCATTGTGCCAAAACTTGTGACCTTTTGACAAAACTTGTTACAAATATTATACATAATATAATATACATAAGCACAGGCATGGCTGTGTGGTTAAGAAACCCACTTTGCAGCCATTAACCATTTGGATTTGGTTCTGCTGTGCAGTACCTTGAGTAAGTGTTGTTGTATACTACAACTTCTGACTGACCAAAATCCCTTATATAAGGGAACTTGGTAGATCGAAACTGCAAAAGATTTATCGTATGTTTGTGTGAAACTGAATGAAAATGTACAGAATGTTTGTTTATATATTCCATGTTTATTGTTACATGTGCAAAGTGACATTAATGTTCAGATTCTTTGTTCACCTTAAGATTAATCACACTGTACTTTTGAAGTCATATGGAATAAAGAAAACCCATCTTAAAAAACACGTAAGGATTGGCTTTTAGAAAAGTGTTCAACTGTAAATATCCAGCTTCAAATAACTCTCCCTCAAACCTCATGCAAGCATAGAAAAGCTGATGTTAAATGAATAAACATATTTATCACTATTTAACAGTAAAGCTTCTTTTCTATTAAGATATGTTAATTACAGCAGCAAACAGAGAACTGATAATAGACCTGAACATAAATGGGAACATTGAAATACCAATGGAAACTCCCTAAAATTCTTGCACATCGAATTTGGGAAACATTACACAAACGTTCTATATAACTGCCTCTACTGTTGATTCCATGAGTTAACAAAACTTAAATATACAGTCAAACTCATACATACTCATGCATAAACAATCTATCCATCCATCTTCTCCAGTTAGTATTTCTGAGAAGGTTGAAGTGGTAGAGTCCTCAGGCACCTCCTCCATAGAGTCCCAACCATCGTTAGATTCTCTGGCTAGATTCCCAAGCATGATCAACTGAGACTATAGATATTATCCAACTATCTTGTTTTGGGTCTACCTCTAGGTCTCCTGCCAATTGAAGAAAGCATCTTGGAATTTTTTCCTGCAGCATTTTTATCACATGTTTGGAGCTATGACACCTCAGTGTGGAGAGCTAATGGAGGGATTCCCTGATCTCTGAGCTATGCACCCTGTTGAGTAACATTGTTCCAGAGATCCTTCAGAGGACCCCCATTTTGATTGCTTGTATTTATGATAGTACTCTTTCAGTCATTTCCCAACTTTTGTGACCATATATTGTACACTACATACTTAAAACACATATGTACAATGTATTGTTTAATTACCAAGTGTATAATATCGACTCTGGTTTAGGTGTACATATAGCTTTTGCCAAAATTGCAGTTTAATGACTTCATTACAAAAGAGCTGATGGAAGATTATACAGGTGATGTATAAAAATTATAGAAAATTATATAAAAAATTCTACTACAGACATACAATAACCAAAAGAAAAAATATATAAATAACAATTAAACTAATGGGACAAACAACAAGAGAAAGTAAATATGAATAAATAAACAATTAGTCACAAACAACAAAAATTATTACAAAAACACATGATTAAAACATCAATAAAATGTAACAAATTGAAATAACAACAATAACAAAATCATGAGATAAGAGGAAGACAAACATTGAAGTAATAATATAAATAATAATAAATATTTATAATAAATCAAAATATAAACAAAAATAAAATAAAGTGAAATTCTTCTATAATTTACCAACAAAAGAACTATAAAAATAACATGAAATAAAGATTAAAATTTAGTTTATTCTGTGAAAAATAATAAAAAGAGCAACAAGGAGTAATAACACAAAAGGAGACCTGATAATGTTGCAAGAATGATTCATTGGGAGGCGTGTAGCAAGTATGGAATGGATAGAGCAAAGATTTGGTATGAAATAGTAATTGAGACCATCAAGTTAATGTAGGATGTTATGATGCAATGTGATCATGAGATTGAAAATCGAAAGCTGGATATAGTGGTTGTGTGAACAAAGATGGAAAAAGCCTGTTTAATCATAGATATCGGTTTCAAATTTTGGCACAACGCCAGCAATTTCAAGGAGTGGTGTAAGCAGATTTCATTGACCTCAATGCTCAACTGGGGCTTATTATATCAACCCAGAAAAGATGAAAGGCAAAGTTGACTTCAGAGCAGTTTGAACTTGAAATGCTGCCAAGCATTTTGTCTGGTATGCTATCAACCTTTGTTTAATCATAGATATTGCATGCCCTAGTGATGACAGAGTATTAGAAAGAGAAGGGAAGTGTGTTTTATGTAATGATTTGAAGTGGGATGTAAAAAGGACAAGTAATGCAAAGAATGACCCTTCATCAGCAGTTAGCCATCCATCCACTCCCCACTTCGAGCGAAAATAGTCATTATGATGATGATAAGATATATTAACATATATATATAGGCGCAGGAGTGGCTGTGTGGTAAGTAGCTTGCTAACCAACCACATGGCTCCGGGTTCAGTCCCACTGCGTGGCATCTTGGGCAAGTGTCTTCTACTATAGCCCCGGGCCGACCAATGCCTTGTGAGTGGATTTGGTAGACGGAAACTGAAAGAAGCCCGTCGTATATATGTATATATATATATGTATGTGTGTGTGTGTTTGTGTGTCTGTGTTTGTCCCCCTAGCATTGCTTGACAACCGATGCTGGTATATTTATGTCCCCGTTACTTAGCGGTTCGGCAAAAGAGACCGATAGAATAAGTACTCGGCTTACAAAGAAGTCCCGGGGTCGAGTTGCTCGATTAAAGGTGGTGCTCCAGCATGGCCGCAGTCAAACGACTGAAACAAGTAAAAGAGTAAAGAGTAAAGAGAGTATATATATGTGTGTGTGTGTGTGTTTGTGTTTGTCCGCCATCACTGCTTGACAGCAGTGTTGGTTTGTTTACATTCTTGTAATATGTAGTTCAGCAAAAGCAGTGAGCTGGCAGAAACATTAGCAGATGGGACAAAATGCTAAGCGGTATTTTGTCTGTCTTTACATTCTGAGTTCAAATTCTGCCAAGGTCGATTTTGCCTTTCACCCTTTCAGGGGGTGATAAATTAAGTACCAGTTGTGTACTGGGGTCAATCTAATCGACTGGCCTCCTCCCCAGAAATTTCAAGCCCTGTGCTTAGAGTAGAAAAGAATATGTAGTTCAGCAAAGAAGTACCAGGCTGAAAAAACAGAAAGTAGTGGGGTTGATTCATTTGATTAAAATTCTTTGAGGTGGTGCCGCAACATGGCTATAGTCTGCTGATTGGGATAAATAAACGATTTTGGATAAGAGATATAACATACTTTTGTTCACTTGATATACCTAAACATCAACAACAACGATCTATCTATCTATCTATCTAATGAGAGGTAGAAAGATAAATCTATTGTGTGTGTGTGTAGAGCACTTCATGATATAAACAGATTAACATCTTGGGCATTCGTCTCTTGTTTATATTTTAATATCAATCTCTATATATATATATATATATATATATACACACACAGAATAGTTCTAAATTTTATATATATACATATATATGTATGTATGTATGTATGCATATCTATATATAAAGAACAGTTCTAAATAATATACATACATATATATGCGTGTGTGTGTGTGTGTGTGTGCATGTGTATAAAGAACAGTTCTAAATTTCAAAATATTTATTTTCTTAATGGAATTATAGGTTGCCATTTTAAGGTGTGTTTGGGGAAAACATTATAGCTATTGTTTAATTTATTGTCACGTAAAAAGTATTCTTTATATGGATTTTATCATGCTGGTTATAGATATATGAACTGATAACTGGAATTTCCTTTACACAGATTTTTGTAGTCTTTTGTCTTTGATTTATGTAACTGTATTTATATATCTTGTTGCAAAGAAATACATTGAATACAAAAATTTATCAAAATGTTCATTAGAATTTGTTGCAACAAGAAAAGTCAGAGATTTTACTGAATTAAGTCATGTTTTTTTCTACATGGAAGGAGTTATGCGCAATACACCAATATTCTATTCATTAGGCTTTTTCTTTCTGATTCATGTAACAGAAATCAGTCATATGCACTGTGAAATATCTATCTATATATCTATCTATCTATATATATATATATCTTTGAAGGGTGACAGTGACTTCAAAGCTTTGGCCTG
Organism: Octopus sinensis; assembly: GCF_006345805.1. Taxonomy (NCBI): domain Eukaryota; kingdom Metazoa; phylum Mollusca; class Cephalopoda; order Octopoda; family Octopodidae; genus Octopus; species Octopus sinensis. Next base: position 37,357,964 of record NC_043005.1, read on the forward strand.
CTACTCTGAAAAAATAGGTAATGATTCAGTTTAATGTTAAATTGTTCTTATTGTAACTTGACGTAAAAGCAAGCATACATACATAGATTCATATATATATACATAGGCTCATATATATATATATTATATATATATATGTATATGTATATATATAATATATATATATATATATATAATATATATATATATATATAATATATATATATATATATATATATAGGGATGCAAGCATGGCAGTGTTGTAAAAAGCATGGTTCTCGACCACATGGTTCCAGGTTCCGTCCCACTGCATAGCATCTTGGAAAAGTGTCTTCTGCTATAGTCTCGGGCCAACCAAAGTCTTGTGAGTGTATTTGGTAAACAGAAACCGCAAGAAGCATGTCATGTATATATATATATATATATATATATATATATATATCTAAGTGTGTGTCTTTTTGTCTGTATTTGTCCCACCATCACCACTTGACCACCAGTGTTGATATGTTTACATCCGTGTACTAAGCTTAAGAAATAGGTCCTGGGGTCAATTTGTTTGACTAAAACATTTAAAGGCAGTGCTCCAGCATGGCCATAGTCAAATGACTGAAACAAAATAAGAATTATATACAGTAAAGGAGAAGGTGAACGTATGAAATGAAATAAAAAGTTAGTGTGAGAGGAGGAGTCAGAACAGAACAGGTTTCTTGCTATTAAGGAACTCTATGGGTAAGAGTGATCTACCCATAAAAGTGAGGCAAAGAGTGACTAGGGTAGAGCTGGAAAAAGACAAAATAGATTATAAGATGTCAGGATGGAGCCCATATTGCCCAGACAAATGAAAATCATGCTGTTCATAAAAACTGTCAGATCAGTGCAACATGGTAGTGAAACATGGACACTGACAAAAAATTATCAAACAGGCTAAATGGATTCTACACAAGGGTAGTACAAATGTCCCAAAATGTGAAATGGCAACAACATATGACAAACGAATACCTTTATGGAGACCTGCTGAAAGTTAGCGAGAAGATCAGGCAAAGACAGCTGCAACTATCTGGTCATTAAGTGCACCACCCCGAACTGGAAGCATCTGAAGTAGTCTTGTGGAACCCACTTCATGGTGATGTAAGCAGAGGAAAATATCATCACACTTACAGCGACAACTTGATCGCAGACACTGTCCTGGAATATATGTAAGACTTAAGGTAGTAATGTTGGACCAACAAATGTGATGGGTGGACTTTGTTGCTGTGGCCAACGTTAGAATGCAGCTTTGAAAGAAATTTTTTAAATAAGGGTGGAGCCTTAAGGTAGAAGATGAGAAGATGGACTGGGGGCACAAAAACATAAAGTTTGGGTGGGTAGAAGTTATATGAGTGTATGGCAGAGTGAGATGTTGTTAGAGATAAAGAAGGGGTGAGAGGTTGAATAGCAATATTCAGTACAACCATTCCATGTTCAACTGGGGTTTTATTTATGATACCCACTACATGTTCAAAGGCAGCTTTCAATGAGTGCTTGGTGCCATGAGATTGCTCTTGACATTAATATGTAGCAGTCTAAAAGGTACAGATAAAGAGACCTAGGAAGGGACACAAGATAGTCACATGAAAGGATTTTGGTGAGCTATTGCTAAGTAATGAGGGCTCTCTCCATCTCCTACTGAGGTAGCCATGCATCTCCTTTAGTACAGGACATCTATTTCTTTCACTCTATTCATGCTTTAACCTTTATTCAGCTGGCACAAAGCTACCTCTTAAAATACTACTCCCCATCCTCTCAGCTGAAGGATCTTGTCTTGGAGGCTGCTTGGTCACCTCACTAGTGCTGGTGCCATGAAATGAAACATTCCTTACCTTTTGTAAAGTGGTTGGTATTAATAAGTGCATTGAGGTATAGAAACCATACTAAAGCAGACACTGGAGCTGTGTGTAACCCTCCAGCTCATCAGATCCTGTGAAACTGTTCAACTCATGCTAGTTTGGAAAAAAAAGGCATTAAATGACGATGTTGTTTACTCTTCATTATTTTCTACACAAATGCAAATGCTGGCACCCAACAAACTAATCACCATAATTACTACATTATGCCAAAATTAACCTTCCAAACCTATTCATGCACACACAAACTATAATATGTAGTGTTTAATAAATCCATCTTCACTGTGTATTCAGAACTTGTACTGATGCACTCAATATTCATCTCTTGATAATATAAGTCCACTGGATCTATGGAATACATGCACGTCACAACACATGGCATAAAGCTACCTCCCTTTCTGTAACAACTCCATTCAGTTGAAAGAGAATTTGCATTGTCATATGAGTTAGTTGGCAATCTCACTAGTGCCAGTGACATATAAAGCACCTAGTACACTCAGTGAACTGGCTGATGTTAAGAAGGGCAGCCAGCTAGAGCGACCCTTGTGTAGAAGGCAGTAGAGCTCAACACAGTTCTGTGACTCAATGGATCATGTCAAAATATCTAACCCATGACAGCACAAATGACAGGCATTGAATGATAATGATACACACACACATACACACACACATGTATAGAGGTTCATACACACATATGCACATGTATGTGTTTGTGTGTCTATGTATGTTTATATATATGTATGTGTATATATGAATTATGTACGTTATCATCATCCTCATTGTTTAATGTCAGTCTTCCATGCTAGCATGGGTATATATATATATATACACACACACACACCACACACACACACACACACACACACACACACACAACTACTCGTGTATATGCATACATGTATACGTGAGTATATATCTAGATATATGTTTGTGTGCATATATATATATATAAGTTATGTATACTCTACATACATATATTATATAAATATATATATATATATATGTAATATATAATCACACACAAACACACATATAGACACACATGTATACACACATAGGCATTATTTATTTATAATCTTTAAGAGAATATAGATTTCTAGGAGTGTGAGATGCCAAAGAAATTTTTCATTTCAAAGAAATTTTTCTTCCTAACAAAGTAAAATGAAACATTTTGGCAACAGTTTCACTGGTAAGCAGGTTCCATTATCAAAGAATTCTGACATTTACATTAGGTCTTTGAAAATTTAGTCATATTTTGTTATATAATATTCTTTAAAATATTTCTTTAGACACATCTCCCCCTACCCCATATATATATAAATACTCAAACATACATATCTATATAAGTATGTATATATATATACTTGTATAGATATGTATGTATATATATAATATATATATTTGTATGTCTATGTATATGTATATATATGTCTGTATATATAGAGATATATATATAGACGTATATATATATATATATTATATATATATATATTATATATAGAGAGAGAGAGAGAGAGAGAGACATATATATGTTGATATATATATATAGACATATATATATATATATATATATACATATATATATTGACTATATATAAAAATAGACATAAATCTCATATATATGGACATATATATGTTTATGTATATATATGTCTATATATATGTTTATGTATATATATGTTTATATGTATATATATATATATGTTTATATATATATGCATATATATGTCTATATATATATATAGATCTATATATATATATATATTATATATATATATATGTCTATATATATATATATAATATATATATATATATATATATATATATATACATATATATATATATATATATATATCTGTATATATACACACACAATTTGATGATTACATACATATGTAGCCATCTCTGTATCATATTTAATAGATATACATATAGTGTTGGAAATTATGATGCTGTTGCTTATGCACACACAAATATATATAATATATATACTCATGTATATGTATGTTTTCATACGCACACAAATATATTTTCAAAAATTTTTTCATATTCTAATACTGTTATTGTTAGTGGCTAAATTGGATTTAATTTTTTACTTATCTTTCACATGGTTTTCTTTCTTCTCACGTTTACACAGGAACACACAAACTTAAACACACAGATACATACTCACACACACATACATGTTATTATGAAAGGAGTTTCAATTTCCAATGCCTATGCAAATTTATTGTTCAATTTCATTTAAATTTGGCTTAGCTTTTAATGATTACAACAAGGTAGATTGGAACGCCTTCTCTTTCTAGAGTCAGAACACTGGTAAATTAAATTCTCTGTAACCAGGAGGTCTATAAACTATTTTGAAAAACAAAAATAGGGAAATGCCAAATAAAATAAATTATTATATGGTTAT
>NC_043005.1:37364738-37397238 GCF_006345805.1 Octopus sinensis
GTATATGAATGCTGGCAGCAATTCTGACAGAATTCTATTCTGATATTAGTAGTCTCAGTATAGGATCTGCGTATTCAATGTCAAAAAATAACTTTATTAGACTTAATGAAGGAAAATTCTTAACAACTAGAAAATTATGACTGATGCGATAAATGAAATGACTCATTTATTCTCTTTTTTTTAATTTTCTCTCAAGGTTCTTGTTTAGCTTTCATCCTGGGAGATTTATATTGTAAAATTTGGTAGATAATTGAAGAATAGAAATGAGAAAAGAAACACACTTTTGACCTGTAAAAACTCTGTCAGTTGTATTTCTTTTTCTTTCATTTCTTTTTACATTATCTTGCAAGAAAGTATATGAAGAAAATCAGCAAAACCATATAAAGAGAATGAAAGAAAGAAATATATTTTCAATGTGTATGTGTGTATATATGTATGTGAATGCATGTGATATATGTGTATACAATCATACATACATACATACATATAGATATGCACACACACATACACATATTTGTGTGTGTGCGTATACATATATATATATGTGTGTGTGTGTATGCATATGCATATATATGTGTGTGTGTATACATATATAAATATATATACACACACACACACATGCATATACCTATACACACATGTATATACACACACACATGAATGGGGAGAGTGAGAAAATAAATCTATAAATCTAAATATACAAAACAACAATTCATTTTGATGAAATTATTTATTTATTTATTTCAATTCATCTGACTTTCAAAAGAAATAGAAGATTGAACTGGTTAACCTTATATTATATTGTACATCACACACATAATAAACATATGCACATATATAAACACATAGGCATGTATAAACATATGAAAATATATAAACATATGCATTTATATATAAAGATATGACACATTTTAAATATAAGCATACAAAAAGATGCAAATGTATAACATTACTGCCAGTGTGTGTGCTAAATCTGTCTCAAGGCTAATAATCAGATACTTATATTCAACTTACTGAGGAGTGCTCATAACATGCATACCGTCACACCAATGTGTGTTGTCTCTGAAGTTTATTAACCCCCTGAAACACACTACCATTGTTTCAATTAATTTTGAAAATTAACAAAAAAATTAAATAATTTTGTTATTTTTAAGAAGGGATTTGGAATATAACGTGATTGATGGAAGGTTTTGATTTTGACCATTCTAAAATAGAGCATTTGGCATCATAGGACCAGAGACAGTCTCAGGTGGGTTGATATCAAAAGGATTAATTTACTTTCAAACAGGAAGTTTGTATCAAGGCCACTGTTAAAAGGGTTGGTCTTTCCTGTTTACGTAACAAGTTATTTTCTGAAGGAAATTTATCTGCGCAGTTTTAGTCTGGTTGTTTACATAAAACAGTTGAGATATTATTCGAATAAATCTGGCACTGTAAACTGATTGATGGATTTGGTGGTATGGTGGACAGACTTGGTCTGCTTAGGGTGCAATAGAGGTATTAAACTGGGTTAATATGTTCTGATTTCATTGGGAAGGTGGTCAGGGACTGTAAGGCATCAAGCAGAGTAGTTTTGAAATTATTCATAAGAGGGTAGGATGAGATTTTTATCATATTTTCTTCCATAATGTAGATCATAAAGATTTCTCACCTCCCTTGAAAACTGTACAATGTAATATATTTCTGTATTTTCAGCAGTTAAATGCACTTATGCATTTTCAGCAGCACAAATCAATCTTTCCATTGAATTTTTGCAGTGACTGACCTCTGAAGAATTTTAAATATTTCTTTTTGTTTCATATGTGGTGTTCATAAAACAGACATTCACACACAGGAATGCATACACACAAACACACTGACATGCATACATGTGCACATGCACACACACACACACACACACACACACACACACAATATTTATGAAGCCTTCCTTCTGATAGGTGAAATTTTTAAACATATTTTCATAACTTAGAAGTATGACAGTGTCATGAATAAAAGATAGTTAATGTTCCCATAACACCTTACTGGTGATCAGATTGAGAATCTCCAAGGCTTCCACTCCAAAGCAAAACACACACACACATGCACACTTCTGTTACTTAAGAAGCATTTTCTGAGACAGGTGATGTTTCTAAGCAGGTTTCTTTAACTTGAAGTATGACAGCAACATACATTAGAAATATTTAATTTCGCCATATGATATAACAAAAACATTCAACTGATGATTAGATAAAAACTCTGAAAAAACGTTCACCCCTAGCACACACACATACACACAAATTCAAAAACATACTAGCCCACACTCTCAAATAAACAAACACAAACACACACACGTTATATAATACCAAATTTTTCTGTTTCTGTCTACCATTTGCACTCACAAAGAACTGATCAGCCCAAGGTTAGAACAGAAAGACAATGTGTCATACAGTGGGACTGAACCCAGAAACATGTAACTCCAAGCAAACTTTACAACCACATAATTCTGCTTGCACACACATACAGACATACACACATATATATATATACATATATATATATAATATATATATATATATATATATATATATATTATATATATATACATATATATATATATATATATATAATATATATATATATATATATATATATATATATAAGTAGTTGAATGAATTATCCTAGTATGGATAATTCCATTAACCGATACCCGGGTAGCAAATTCACGTCAGAAAAACACGGTTGAAGCCACATGCCAAGGGCAGAGATCACGTGCTTTTGTGTGGAAATTTGTGTTTTTTTTAATACAAATAAATGAAAGAATGGAGTTGAACGACGATTTAACAAAATTCCTTTATTCTCGACATATGTTTCGAAGACTGCATATTCCTAATTTCGAAGGAATAAGGGGTGCATTATGCCGCCTTCTCATCAGGAAAGACAAGGAACTTATGTCAGCATCATGATGAACAAAACTTTTAGATGACTGCCCACACGGAGTCCATAGAGATTATCACTATGGACTCCGTGTGGGCAGTCATCTAAAAGTTTTTGTTCATCATGATGCTGACATAAGTTCCTTGTCTTTCCTGATGAGAAGGCGGCATAATGCACCCCTTATTCCTTCGAAATTAGGAATATGCAGTCTTCGAAACATATGTCGAGAATAAGGAATTTTGTTAAATCGTCGTTCAACTCCATTCTTTCATTTATTTGTACATATATATATATATATATTATATATATATATATACATATATATATATATATATATATATATATATAAGTAGTTGAATGAATTATCCTAGTATGGATAATTCCATTAACCGATACCCGGGTAGCAAATTCACGTCAGAAAAACACGGTTGAAGCCACATGCCAAGGGCAGAGATCACGTGCTTTTGTGTGGAAATTTGTGTTTTTTTTAATACAAATAAATGAAAGAATGGAGTTGAACGACGATTTAACAAAATTCCTTATTCTCGACATATGTTTCGAAGACTGCATATTCCTAATTTCGAAGGAATAAGGGGTGCATTATGCCGCCTTCTCATCAGGAAAGACAAGGAACTTATGTCAGCATCATGATGAACAAAACTTTTAGATGACTGCCCACACGGAGTCCATAGAGATTATCACTATGGACTCCGTGTGGGCAGTCATCTAAAAGTTTTTGTTCATCATGATGCTGACATAAGTTCCTTGTCTTTCCTGATGAGAAGGCGGCATAATGCACCCCTTATTCCTTCGAAATTAGGAATATGCAGTCTTCGAAACATATGTCGAGAATAAAGGAATTTTGTTAAATCGTCGTTCAACTCCATTCTTTCATTTATTTGTACATATATATATATATATATATATATATATATACATCATTTAATACACATAGGGTTTAACTTTGAGCTACTATTAGTTTCATGCCTCTTTTAGTCTGAATTATCACTTGAAAATATGCAGTATGCTGTACAAGCTTGCCTAACCATTGTATTCAGATACATGAAACTAGTAGTAGCTTCAATTTAAACCCTGTGAGCATTAAATGACATTTATTTCTCACTAGATGGAATACTTTTTTTTGTTAATCCCTCCAATAATGGAACAATGACTGCAACACCAATGTCTGTCTTGATATTGATTTTTTTATATATCGCTGGCAGGCAAATGAGTCACTATTATATCTAGCGGTTGAGCATCCATCATTTTGATAAGATCAAGGATGTTCAAAATCATGCGATCTGATGGTCTCAGCGCCGGAGATTCTGGGTATTTGTCTCCATGCTAATGATATAAGCTTTGGAAAAATAACAGTTAAAATCATTCTACACTCTTCAAAACTAGCACTAAGAATAAGTACAAGTTAAAATTACTTCCTGCTTTTGTGGCAAGTTGATGCAGATAGTTCATCCTGCCCCTCCGACTTTTAGTTCTTGCAAGTGAAAAATCAACATTATTTATGGGATGACCCAATATATATATATATATATGTATGTATATACATCATTTAATACACATATTTTCTCTCCTTTTTTTTTCTGTGTCCCTTTCTGTAGAAGAGTGTAAGCTCAAAACGTAAAAGCCTTTTTCTATTCCTGAGCGTTATACTAATACATCTGTTTGTTTTGTACACCACCTGTCTTCGTCTTTTGTTTTTTTTTCGTAAACTCTCCCTATATAAATATATACACACTTAAATTTCTCCTTGCATTCTAATTTCATATAAAGCTACTGCTACTGGACTACAGCCACCTGGCACATGTAAGCAAGCATGGCTTAATAATGTACCATATTTTTGCTAATTGTTTTAAATACTTATGTCATGGTGAGCCAATATAAACATCCTTTTGGACACTATATTCTTGACCCAGCTGAATATTGAGAATATTGAGAATATGATGAGTGAATAGGGAGAGAGAGAAAGCCTGAGAGATGCACCAGCATTTTGCTGGAATTCATTTACTGGTTAGATGACTGAAGTAACATGGAAGATATCTTTGCTTAAGGATACAATGCACCACCTAATCAATCTATTGAACTCACAGCCTTATGACTGAATACACTAAATCCTATACTAAGGACCATCACTTATTGTTGCCAAATGTAAATTTATGGACTGAGATAGAAAATTCTTTATGATGTACAAGCACAAACAAACAATATACATAGAGAATAAAAGATACATCTTTTATCTTTTACTTGTTTCAGTCATCAGACTGTGGCCATGCTGGGGCATTGCCTTGAAGAACTTTAGTTGAAAAAATTGCCCTTGGCCCATATTTCTATTTTAAGCCTGGTACTTAGTCTGTCAGAATTTTTTTTTCCAAACTTCTATGTACAGAGACGAAAACATACCAACACTATCTGTCAAGTGGTGGTGGTGGTGGTGGTGAACAAACACAGATACACCCCACCACACAAACATATATGACAGGCATCTTTCAATTTCCATTCACGAGTCTTTCATCACCTCAAGGCTTATAGTAGGAGATACTTGCCCAAAGTACCATGCAATGGGACTAAACCCAGAACCATGTGGTTGAGAAGCAAACAGCTTACCACACAGCCACACGTGTACCTATATGAATACAGTGTATTTGATTTATGCTGCATTTGAACTCAGAACCATGATAGTAGAAGAATTAATTCTCTGCACTTAGTCCACCATCTTATTTTAATAAAAACAAACACAGTATATAATTCTCACTAGCAATTTGGTTACTATATAGGTATGTATACACACACACGCACACACTCATTGAAGTTCACAAAACAGGACACATAAAAACTCTCATCTAAGTTCTTTGAATAGTTTAATAGTTTGTTATAATTTTATTATATGTGAACATGGAAAAATTAAAGAATCACACATGTACATGCATATATACCTGACTATCTACCTATCTGACTGCCTACATATCTACCTTTCTGTCTGTCTGTTTATCTATCTGTATACCTATCAATGCATACACGCACACACACACACACATGACACAGTATGCATTTATTTGCTGCAAGAGATGCTTAAAGGCAATAAAAAGCCATAGACAAATACATTTCATTAAAATAACTCTTCCCTATCACTTAGTCAAGCAAAGATAGTTGTATTAATAATCACTAACACCTTCATAGAAGTGGCCACGCATGTGTATAGCTTATATAGAAGTACATCATATATATATGTATATATATAATATATATAATATATGCATATATATATATATTTGTATATATATATATATATATATATATATAATATATATATATATATAATATATATATATGTACATATATATATATGTATATATATATATATATGTATATATGTACATATATGTATGTATATATAGATATATAGTGTGTATATATATATATATATATATGGATCAATAGAAACATATCATTGGACAGTATGTGTATTTCTGTGTGATTCAACAAACACATACACACAATTTTATATACAGACATGCATACTTGTATGGGTGTATGTATATATGTATGTATAAATATATATATATATGTTTGTATGTGTGTGTATATATACATGCATATATATATATATATATATATATATATATATCTTCAGCTTGTTTTTGTTTGCATAGCAGCTTCTTTATATGTATGTTTTATACAAATGGCTGCATTTTCTAATTCATTTTCTAAAAATTCTGTTGACATAGAACCGATGGGAAGAAAGTAAGCAAGAATAGAATATTTTTACACATTCACTGACATAAGCGCATACATACATGCATATGCACGCACGCGCACACGCTTGTATGTAAACAAAATAACCATACCACACAGAAGTACTCTTGTGTAAACATTATAAACATCTAGAAGAAACAAGCAAATTCACAAATGCAGTCATGTGGAACCAATTCATATATGCATGCACATACATATACATTGATATATATGTGTGTGTATATCAGTTTGTGTGTGTATGTATATACATATATATATATATATATATATTTATATACACACACAAATCTCTCTCTCTCTCTCTTTCTCTCTCTCTAATATATATATATATATATATATATATATATGCATGCATGAAATCAAACTGATATAAGAACATTTAGCTATTTAGAAATTTTTTCTCAAGTGTTTGGAAAATTTATCCTCAGATCAAATTGCTTTCTCTGAATCTTTTCTTTTTTCTTTTTGTGTGTGTAAGTATATGTGCATACATTTGTGCATGTGTGCATGTACTCATAGATTCATTGATATATACCTACCTACATACTTACCTACCTGCCTATATTCACATTTACATTCTTAACCATGACCTTATTCACATACATACATATCCTTATACAAAAGCATACACCAAATTATATGCACCTCATATTCTTATTTACATTTATAACTGTGTATTAAGCTTAGAGTATAGCTCTATGATTAAGATGTCCACTATGCAGGCACATGTTTTCAAGTTCAATCCCAAAGTACAGAACCTTGGGCAAACATCTACTCTAGCCTTAATCTTACCTATATCTTGTGAGTGAATTTGGTGGTTGAATACTGCGTGGAAGCCTGTTATGTATCAATTGTGTACCTTTGGTGTCTTTCTTACTGTTTCAATGTTCATTTGGTTGTGTCTCTGTAATTTTGCAGTTCAGCAAAATGATATCGATGGAATAAGAGCCAAACATAAAATAAATATTAGAGTCAATTTGAACAACTAAACCACTTCGAGGTAGTTCCCCAGCACAGTCTTGGTCCCATAAATACCAGTATTACATTGTGGCAAAGAAAGAACAGACTTTCCACAAAAGATTTTGCATGCATGCCTCATCTTTGCATTGCATGAAAGTTGTAAAAACATGTCACTGTCATACAAGAGGAGTTGTTCACTTGCAGTATTCCATGGGAAACATGTGGTCAGGAAAGGAGTGAGGATTGGTGATAGGAAGAGCATTGGTGATAGGCAGAGCATTCAGCTGCCAAAATCTGCCTCAACATATTTTGTCTGCCCCATACAAACAAGAGAATGTGGATGTTAAAAACTACGATGCTGGTGATGCATACACACACACACACACACATACACACACACACACAACACACACACACACAGAGGTTAGTTAAAATATGTTTGCCACATATTTCAACTTCTAAAGGCAAATTTACTGTAGTTATCATGGAGAAAAAATTCTCTCTTATGATAAAAGGTGCTAAAATCACCATATCTGCCTAGTGTTGCCCCTTCCTTACTGGATTCCCAGATACAGCATTTCTAGCTTTTTAACTGTTATCAATGGGAAATACTGAAGAGAAGTAACTCTGGGCAGATTTAAAGCTGTGGCTTTAACAAAAACACAGCCAACAACATTGATTGAGTTGTGCAATTAGAGTGCCAAGTCACAGGAAATTACAGCAGTATCAACACTGAGCAGTGTTTAGGCATAAATGAACTTTAGGTTAGTTGAAATACGTTTGTGACATGTTTCAACTTATATATATACATACATATATATATATATATATATATTATATATATATATATTTACATGTATTATATATAGTAATGTTTTATAGATGGATTTTTGTGTTACTTCAGAATAGTTTACATATAGCATTGAGTACTTATTCATCTAAATTTATGCCACTGATCCATTGAGGTTATTTACGTTAGCTCATTAAAATTTTTTTTATTAAACAATCATTATAATTAGCATAAAATTTTCTCTGCATCAACAAAACTCCAGTTGGCCATCACAAGTTTGTCATTTTGAAATCCAGCTTTGGTTTCCGTATTTATCTTAGAATTTTGAGTAAAATAATGTAAAATACAGTGTAGATAAATCAACACATTTGAAATTATTTCCAATGTCTGATGTGACATAAATAAATAATTGATAAGCTATGTAAAACAACATGGCTTAACTTTACAGATGAATAAAATATATAGACATTTCTATATTTCATGATGGTGGAGTAGTTGATATTTCGCATGTTTACAAAGATTTATGCTTAACAGATACATATATATTGTATCATCATCATCATCATCATCATTTAGAGTCTGTTTTCTATACTAGCTTGGATTAGACAGTTTGAGTGGAACTAAAGAAGACTCCGCCGGTTACAACGACGAGGGTCCCAGCTGATACGATCAACGGAACAGCTTGCTCGTGAAATTAACGTGCAAATGGCTGAGCATTCCACAGACACGTGTACCCTTAACGTAGTTCTCGGGGATAATCAGCGTGACACAGAGAGTGACAAGGCTGACCCTTTGAAATACAAGTACAACTCATTTTTGCCAGCTGAGTGGACTGGAGCAATGTGAAATAAAGTGTCTTGCTCAAGGACACAACGCGTCGCCGGGAATCGAACTCACAACCTTACGATCATGAGCCGAATGCCCTAACCACTAAGCCACGTGCCCTCACTTGAGTGGAACTAGTAAGCTGGAGAGTTGCATCAAGCTCCAGTCTGTTTTGCCTTGGTTTCTATGGTTTGTTACCCTTCCTAATGCCAACCACTCCACAGAATGTACTAAGTGCCTTTTACGTGTCACTGGCACCAGTAACTTCTACATGCCACCAGCACTGGCCATGACTACAATTTCATTTAGCTTGATGTATCTTTGCAAGTACAGCAAATTGCCAAAAGCCTCAGTCACATGTTATTGCCTCTGTGAGACTCAGTATCAAAAGATTATATTTCACTACCTTGTCCTGTGTCTTCCTGGGTCTACCTCTTCCATAGGTTCCATCCATAGTTAGAGATCAGTACTTTTTTATGCAGCTGTCCTCATCCACATATATTTATATATATATATATATTATGAGTGTGTATGTGTATAATATGTGTATCCATTGATGGTTTATGTCTCCTTGTGTTGGCATTGTATGATAGTTATAAACTAGTATCACTATCATAAAAGGGGTGTGGTTTATTTTCAGTCTTTCATGAAAACATGTCTGGTCATGAAAAGGCATTACTTTGCTGAGATTGAAATGAGTGTTGGCCACAGAACAGGCTTCCTGCTGTAGAAAATATGTTTTAACAAATTCCATCCATCTAACCTAAACTTGTATGGAAAAGTGAATGTTAAAATGATGTTGATACTGATGATGATATATATATATATATATATATATATAAATCTATGTAGAAGGATTTAAAATATATAACATTTAAGTTTTATGTGTGGTTGATAAAATTAATGTGTATAGTTGTGTAAGGAAAATAAACTGTACACCTGAAAAATAATGTCAGTTTAACGATACATGGCAACAACTTGTTTAATGAAATCTCTTCTGTATCTATATGTTATAGCTTTTAAAATAAATGTTATCTCTTGGTTGTTTTATTGATGATTAAAACACTGACTGAAACTACTACAATTAAAACACATAAACTCTCAGATAAACATTTAAAGTTGAAATACTATCTCCAGGATTAATTTTGCTTCAATCTTATGTTTAATTGACATAGAGTGCATGAACACATTTTAAAACTGTCGTGCTGCTTTTCATTTCAGTAAAATTATGTATAAATTTATCCACACCAGTGTGAGCTCAAATTGTCTTTTCATTTAAGCAATCAACTCTATAGTGAATCATCTTTTCTTTCAATATATTCCATTTGATGCGCCAATCATTTTTATATGTATATAACTAATGCCTGATTGTAATGTTACTTCTGATACTAGGTACTCTGAGTTCCAATCTTATTGAGTTTATCTTTGCCATTCATCTCTTTGTGCTTGATAAAGCAAGTATCACTCTAAGTGGCATTAGGAAGGGTATCAAACCATAGAAATGTAAGAATGTAACAAAGTCTTGTGAAATTTGTTCCAGCTCAAATCTTTCTACAGCATGTATGTTGGTAAACTTAATCGAACCCTTGTTTTAACAACACCATCTGGCACCTTTTGTGCCTTAAGCAGAATCTATTTCATTACATCATCCAGGTTAAGTTTTCAGTTTAAGGATACCTTCTTTCCCCTTGGCTTCCCACAAGTTTCAGAGGCCCTATGAAGGGTCAAGTGTGTTGCCATTTTTAATGACTAAAAAGATATAAGAAAGCATAGAATAGGATAGGTGAAGGAGGCATAGGGTTCTGAAGTTCTATAATTCAACTTCTCCATTATTGGTGCCATGGAAAAAGTATCCAGTACACTTTATAGATTGGCTAATGGTAGGAAGGGTATCTAACCATAGAAACCAAACCAAAAGACAGGTGTGAGCACCAGTCTGTAGAAGCACCAGCACCTAATAATAAATAGTTTGGACCAGGGTGATCAATCCAGCCCGTACCAGTTTGGAAAGTGAACATAAAAATGATGGTGATGAAAATGACAATAATGATAAAGACAGTGATAATAGTGATGAGGAGGAGGAGGGGAATGATGACGATGATGATGACAATGATGATGACAATGACTGCTTTAGTAGTGACACACATGACCAATGTAGCACAGTAGTGCTTCAGTTATTCTTATGCCCTGCAACTATTTTGAAAAAAATTTGTAATTTTGTTTCCAAATTCTGCCATGAAATTTTGTGTAGTTTCAGTTTTCTTCTTCTAAAGAGATGACATCAATTCATTAAAATTCTTGATTTTATTTGAGTTTATTTTATAATGCTAACATTCATCATTGTTATCCTCCTCATCATCATTTAACATCACTTTTCCATACTTGCAAGGGTTGGACAGAGTTTATTCGAGGCAGATTTTCTACAGTTGGATACCTTTTCTGTTGCCAACACTCTCCTGCTTCCAAGCAAGGTAATATATATCCCCATGGCCAGACAATGCTCTTACAGGATATTTGGATTGAATGACACTGCTTTTATGACAGTGGCAAACATATATAGTGATCACGTTATGTCAAAACAAGGACACACACTTGGTGGGCCTCTTACACTTCTCACCTACTAAATCCTCTTCCAAGGCTTTGTGAGTAGAAGTCACTTGCCCAAGGTGCCATACAATGGGGCTGAACCTGAAACCATGTGGTTGGGAATCAAACTTCATACCACATAGCCACATCAGTTTAAATATTTTTTTATAATGCAAACTTACCAGCTTAAATAATAGTTCTTATGGACACTTAGATTCATTATCATACAATTTTTCATTCAAGCCTACCATAAATGCTAGTTACTTCATTATAAACTTCTTAGAGAGAAATTCTTCATTGATACTTCAGTTTCCTTTTAGTTTGAAGTTAGTATGTTAGTTTATTGTCTTTGCCTCAGGTTCCATGAGATATGATAAGTTTAACTAATTTGAAAATCTTGCAATTGCTATAAAATACTAATTGGATAAAACAAAAACACTCAAGTTGAGTTCTGCCTACAGTGATATTGAGTTGGTTTGTGGTTAATCTGTCAATATTTGTGGGAGAATAAACATATGCTGTGGGGAAGGCTGGGTGTAGTAAATTGTGTTGGTGGCAATCTCTCCAGTGAGTTCATCGAGTATTATGGTTGTATTTATACACACAGACAAGCACACCCACATGTACACACACATGCACACATACACATACATGTGCACACACAAACATACATACACACACAAGATATACACAAATGTTAAATTAAGTTGATTATTTTCAAGAATAACAACAGAATATTTACTGAGTAGACAACACAATAATAAAAACAGAGTTCTAGTCAGCTTGATATATATATATATTATATATATATATATATATATATATATATATACACAGATAGATAGATAGAGAGAGAGGGAGAGAGAGAGAGAGCTCTATCAACATGGCTGTGTGGTTAATAAATTTGTCTTGAAACTACATGGTTTCCAGTGATATTATAGAGAGAGAGGCAACTATAGAAGCATAAAATTGATGGACTAGGTTATGAAAGTTACCGAATGAGTTACGAGTACAGTACAGATTATTAAATGGTGATTTATCCAAGACCAGAAAAAGCTCTACAAATATTCCAGGATGATGTACTATCAACATCCTCTTCTTAGTACAAAAACTACAGAAGTACTTAGCTTGGAGAAAGCTACTCTACCTAACTCTTGTTCACTTTGACTAGGTCTCTTACTTTGTAGTCTGCTGGTCACTAAGTAATTGGAATACAAGAACGGCTTTTGCCAGCCATGTATGCCATGCTAAGGAGTGCCATCACCAAGATAAGAGTTAAGAGAAAAATTTAGTGTACTGATTGGTGTACATCATGGTTCAGTTCTCAGCTTCCTTCTGTTCATTGTTGTTCTCCAGATTATAAGCGAAGAGTTTCAGACTTTTAGTCAGTGGGATCTCCTGTATGCTGGTGACCTAGAGAATTGGTTGAAGATTTAAAGAAGTAATTCCAAACTTGGAAATGAAACCTTGAATCAAGAGACCTAAATATAACAAAGACCAAAGTTTTAGTTATTTAACAGAAAAAGAGACATGACCATGGTCCCATGGGGGAAATTGGTCTTGTTCAATATACAGAGAAAGTTTAGGTAGTATTTTTATATAGTGTATGCTTGTTAAACTATGGATGCATGAGAGGTGTAGTGATATCAGAGTCAGGCTTACAAAGAAGGTAAGTGTCATATATAGGATATGTTTAAGGAGTGGAGTTAGCAGTTAGAGGACACATGTCAGATAAATTTGTTTTAATGCTCTGAAGGTTTCCCACAAGTAACTTATAAAGACCTAATTTACTGTGAAGGTGGATGTTCTGAAAGTACTGACACTCGAGTAAGAATAGAGCATTTATGTTGGCAACAAAAGGTTTCTCAGAGTGAAGGATATGTTGTAGAATAACTTTATACAAAGTATGATGTAACACCATAGGAATACGTGAATGCTTTTGACAGATGATTTGTGAAGTTTAGAAAGAAACGAAGAAGGCACGCTCCACTGGATGTATAATGGAAGTGTGTATGACTAACAAAGCACAAATGAGAGAAAAAAAAAATTGGATGTAAGAGTAATTGGATTTATTGTACCAAAGTGATTATAAAGAGGAACTGAGCACCATTAACAGATGGAATCTCTGGAAGAGAGAGATCAAGGAAAACAGGGAGCAAAATGGTAAAGACTGATCTCAAGCCACTGAACATCATAAAGGAGATGAATAGAATCACATTGCATGTGGTAACACACAGTGTTGGAGAGAACCTACCCAAACCAAACAAGCATAGATAAATGGATGTAACAATTTTGATGTGTGAGCTAATGGAGATTGGGAAGTATAATATCTACATTTGGATCTCATATACCACTGTCTTTACTCTCTTAATTATTCTCTCTCCCATAAATATGCCTCTCTGTATGGTTCACTACTCTGTATGGTTTTACTAAAAACAGGTATAGCATCATACTGGACCAGTCCCATATCATCAAATCCTCTTCATTGCTTCCCCTTATTCTCTCTTACTACCCTCCTTTTACTCCCTCCCCATCACTCATTAATAACAAGTCACTCCCACTTTCTTACCCTTACCTATCTTCTTTGCTCACCATCATCCACTCTCTCACATCACACCCTCCTCTATAACTCATTGTTCACCTCCATTTCTCTCTCTCTCTCATTACATTCTCATTCCAACATTCTTACTTTCAACCTTTCCTGTTTCACTCTTTTTATACTCTTCTCATCCTGTTTATCTTTAATCTTTTTACTAACAATCATAATATAGCTCTCTCACCAACTATCTCTCTCTGTCTCTCTCTGTCTCTCATACTCTTCTGTATCACTCTTTCTTTCCTGTCACTCTATTCCATTAATCATTCTTCTGTTTACCTCTCACTCTAGTCTTCTTTCATCATTCTCTCTTCCATCAGCTGGGAATAATACACTCTGTTGTGTAGGGGGATAAATGGAGACAATGTAAAGAGGTTTCTTTTCCTTTGCCAAGGAAAAGGCAACCTATCTAATGCTGGTGCCATAATAAAATATACCCAGCAGTACACTCTGTAAAGTGGTTGATGATAGGAATAACCTTTAGCTGTAACAGAAACTGAAATGCTGTGCCAAAAATGAAACATACATGTAAGACATGGTTCTTGAAATATTGAGGAGGACAAAAATTCCATTTGTGAACTTGGACTACAATGATACATTCAACCCATGCCATTATAGAAAAGTGAAACTAACATTAATTCTGATGTTTCTGATGATGATCGTGGTGAGGAGGAAGATGATGATGATAACACCACTAATGATTATGATGTTGATGGCATTGATGCTGACACTGGTATCAGTGACACTGTTGCTGATGTCATCACTGCTGCCTCTGTCACTGTTGCTGCTAATACTGTTGTGGTTGCTAACAACAACAATAATAGTGATATTCTTATGGCAAGAAAAAAATTTGGTAGTTTTTGCATTTTTACAGTAAATACAAAAATCATTTATTATTTATTACTATTATTTTATGTGGATCACTATCCTTTCTAAAAGTAGAATAAATGCTTTTCTAAATCAAGAAACCAAGATCTGGGTATTTGAAGTGTGCAGATTCAGCTATATAGATTTTTGCCAATTTGTAAATTATAAATCTTCTAAAAAAAAAAAAAAAAAATTTCCAGTAAGTCAAAAGAAAAAAATAAATGGATAAAAAAGAATAAATATTGTACTTTCTTGTGAATCTACTATCATATTCATATAACTAGACATAATCTAGCATATCTGGTTAAAATTTAATCTTTCCTTGTGTAGAAATAGGACCAAAACATAAACATATATGACTTCTCTTTCTTTCTCTATATCTCTCTCTGTCTCTTTCTTTCTTTCTTTCTCCCTCCTTGTTTTTCCTCTCTCAGTGGAGCTTAGGCTGCTGAATTGAATAAATGGCAATGCGCACTATGAGTAGCATATGACATATCTAAATATAAACACACACAGATATATATTGCATCATGAATAACATGTGACATGTGTATGTATGTATATGTGTGTGTACATGTGTGTGTATATGTGTGTGTGTGTATATATTATATACCTGTAATATATGTATATAAATATAAATATATATTTATGCAGTTACACACATACAAACATCAATGCTTACAATGTAAAAAAACCATTGACATACTGTTGATGAAACATAAAGGTATATCTTGTCTTTAATGTGAAACCAGTGAATTAAATAGCTCCTAAATGGCACTAACTGTCTCAGTTCTTTTCTTTTTATTTCTTACTTTTTAAGCTTTTTTTTAAATCTTAGTATATCATTTAAATTTATAGTTTGTAAATGTTTTCATAAATCTATAAATTCTGACAATTCCTTTTTCTTTCTGTTTGTCTGTCTCCCCACCTCCCCTCTCTCTCTCTCTCACTCTCTACATGTACCCAGACATAAATTTCATGTATGTGTATAAATTTTAAGAGATTTTCAAAAGTATAAAAAATACAAACATCCATCTATTTTGTACCTCTGAGAATGCACAATACATAAAGTACATAGATCTGTTATCTGTATGTATAAACTCACATTTACACACACACACTTTGTGTGTATTTAATTATATATTTACTTGTTTATCTTTCTTTATTCTTAATCACAATTTTTTTAAATATTTTTTTTTCAATCTTTTTCTTAAACAGCCAATGATAAACAATGTCCTCGAAAGGAAAATGTCCTCAGCCGAGATTGCCTTAAAAGATGTTCAACAGACGATGATTGTGTGAGCAAAAAGAAAAAATGTCTATGCGACGGTGTCTGTGGAATGAGTTGCATTAACAAAAGTAAGCATTTCTTTTCTATTTTCCACAAGAAATAATTATTTGCTAATTGTCTGTTATATATTTTTCCTTTAGCCAATTATCAGAGTGCAAAACAATCGTTGTTAACCCATTAATGAAGGAACTTCACCTTTCTAAACACCTCCGAACTCATTAAACCCATTTCCTCTTAATCTTTCCTCAATTTCTTTCACCTAATCTTTTCTAAAAAAAGTTCAGATAACTTAATTTAAATTGAGCCAATGGTATTACTCAGCTTGTCAGAAGTATTAGTTGCATCTCTTTTAAATCATATGAAAATATCTTTTAGAGGAAAAAATGTACTCCTACAAAAATGTGGTTCTAGACACACTATGTTTGCAATGAGAGACAAAATGGTCATTATTAGAAAATTTATGACTATTGGCTATTTGATCTGTATATGGTTTGTAAGGCAGTATTTTTATCTTCTTGAAGCAGTCACAACCAAAATATGTTTCTCAATACTGCACCAGGAATCTTTGTTCCTCATTTGTTTTCGTAATTCTTCAGTTTCATGTGTGCTTTTACCAGTAGTATCAATGTAGCTGAATGGTCTTCACCCTCTGCTACGAAAGAAAGGTCTCCAAAATATATCATCTGATATAGTCTGTTGTTTAACAACAATGGTCAGTGAAGCAACGGCCAGTGCATAAACAGTAGTAGAGATATATCTGCTTTAGTGTTAGGAATAAAGTGTTAAGCTGCAGTTGTCTAGCATCATATCCAGGAGGTAATATATTTATCACCCTAACTGTAGGGTTTAGTTTAACTAAGTAGCAGCTAAATGCCTGTTTGTTAACTATTTGAAGATTTCTTGTTGCTTTTGATTCATGCAAAAGAAAAGTTTGACTTATTAAAGAATATATTAAAAATATCAATATAAATATTTCTTATATGAAACTAAAGCTCATATTTCCTATTTTAGAAAAAAACCAAACAAGCACATTGAATAAATGCTATAGTCTTGTTTTGATAATCTTATGGAATATATTTGCCAAAATTGCTTATATGCTATTATGCATATCAGATTACCATTTTAGAATTTAGGATTATGATGACTTGTTCTTTTAAATCTGTAGACTTGATTCTTATTTAATTTTATAAAATATAACATTTAACTGAGTTTTCTCTTATTACCAGTAATAAAAAAAATAGTATTTTGTGGATTACATAATATTTGGAAAATGTTTGATAATCTTTTGTGCTTTCATAACAATTAAAAAAAAGAGATTTTATATTGCTGTTACCAGAGGATTTTGTGTGTCGTTTTCCTTTCTATTTCTGTCTTTAATGAGCCAATATCAATTAGTGGCTAAAGACTATATTACTGACCTAAAATCATGGTATTCATTTATGACAATATTTATTTCACTGTCAGCTCATGCAACAATAGATGCTCATTCCTACTTCAGGGTTGATGTTTATTCATTTTTAATTTATTATTATTTTAAGAGAGTGTCTGGTTTTAAAACAATGTCTTCTAATAGGGCATCAATGTAGTAAACTTTATTATGCTTTCTAAATCAATAGAACATTATCAAATTTGCAAGCTGAAAGTAACATCCTGACATTGAAAAGTGATGTAAACATGCTTCAAATTAAACACACACACTGCTTCCTACTAATGTCTTAAGAACTTGGATTCAATTCTTGTGCCAGATGCTTCAATATATCCTTGAGCAAGGCACTTCATATCACTTCACTCCAGTCAGCTGAAATTCAGTACTAGTGTAACCCCTTCCTTCTCTCCAGCTGTTACAGTCTTGATATTCTAGTGGGCCAATTGTGGGAAGCTGAACGAGAGTCTGTGTCTGCCCATAAAACGATTAGTGAAAGTATGGGATTTACTACCAAAGCATACTCACTTAGGAATAATGGCTTTGCTTTAACCCATGATTCTTTGGCAATACAAGTGATTTCCACCCAGTCTAAGTACTGCTTTAGAAGTTTAGCTGTGTGATATAGATGAATATCTCACTTAGCTAGTAAAGAAAATTACATTGGATTAAAACTTGTTAAAATTCAAGACAATAGAAAATGAATGAAATACAGAAGTGAAAAACAGATCAACGTCAGTTTAAATTTTACCTTGTATTTCTTCTGATATTTCAGGTTTAGTAACTCTTCATCAGGACAAATGAAAAAAATGGAAACTGTTATCATTATACAAATATGTGAAAGAAGGTAGTGACAATGTGCAAACTGGTGTTGTTATAATAACCACTCTGCCTTGTGTAGCTTTTGTCTATTGTTTAATGAAGGTTTAAGCATATTAATTAATACCTCTTTGATTTTCGACAAGAACTATACAATACCAATCTGTCAGTAAATTCTCCCACATATCTAAACAATGTTAACAGTTTATAACACTTTGCATTGTTTGGCATTTTAAGAAGTTTTAACCTAGAGGGAAAACTACTGCTGGTAGTTGTTAAACAATTTTGCTATGTGTATAGCATGATCAGATGAGATTCAGATCTCTATCACAATGATTTCTAAATGATTTATTTAGTTGTTTATATTGATTAAGACAAAAGACTTTGTAAGGACATTGTGCAAATTGAGTCAATTAGTAGAACTATGGTAACATACAAGATATTCTAAAATTAAGCTTGAGATTATATTAGTTTCTTGGAATGGCACAAACTCTTCCTTTATTGCAGAAATGTAAATAGTAATTAGATTGTAATTAGTAAAAAGATTGGTATACATATAACCTAACGAGATATTAATTCACTCTGGCTTCATCGCATAAACACGCAATACAATTTTACATTGTTTTCAGCAAACATTGCATCAGTTTTGGCTCCAAATACACATTGTAATAGTTACAATAGTTTGGAATTAT
This sequence comes from Octopus sinensis, assembly GCF_006345805.1. Classification (NCBI taxonomy): domain Eukaryota; kingdom Metazoa; phylum Mollusca; class Cephalopoda; order Octopoda; family Octopodidae; genus Octopus; species Octopus sinensis. The sequence goes on from NC_043005.1 coordinate 37,384,272, forward strand.
GTGATTAATATATTAACTGAATAACAATTGAATTAATTGTCTTTCTCGTTTATGAACTATATTTATCCATTTTAATAATATGGTTATGGGGAAGAAAATGAAAGAAATGTTTAACGAGGTCCAGTTATTAAGTCTGTAAAATAAAATAAAATTATTAAACTTCTACATTTTAATCAGTAGAATGTAATTAATTTCTATTTATTTTTGCCTCAGCATTTATTGAAATTGTTGCCAAACATTCTCTCTTTGGATTCATTTATGCCTTGTTTTCTTTATTGATAAAGTCTATGAAGTATTTACATCTTACTTTTATTTGACCATTTCCTGGATATATCCCAATTTGTTATAACTATTTTAATTATATTAAAGCTAATATAGAAAGTCCTAAGGAAGGTAGTTAGTATATCACTGGTCACAGTTAAAATGCTGCTACCTTGAAGTTGTTCAAAATGATAATATTAATAGGGATCTATAATCTATTTTTAAAAGAGGAAATGGATAAAGATAGGATCTAGCAGTCCACTGCTTGACATGTCCCTTTTCATATCTGAGAGGTTTTTGGTCTACCACTGACCCTTTAGCACTGCTGTGCTAACATGATATTGACCAGGTGCTCTGGCCACCTTAATACTACTGGAAAAATCTGAAGTTAAGTGATTTTCCTATAAAACATGTGCACCTACTAGACCAGGAATTGAACCCATGAGCTTATGATGTTGAACATTGTTACCTAACCATTTGATCACATGTCTTCTCTAGTCTGTCAAGGCTTGTCCAAACAATTGTCATGACATTATTGTTTGCACCAACACCATTTGTATGATTAAGTGTTACTGAGTTTGTTTGGCCCATTTAATGTACTGAGGATGTCTGCTAACAAGGGAAGGTAACTACATTTTACATTTCTTCATCATGCTGTACTCAACTGTGCTAATATCTTAAATTCCATCTGCTAATGGGACTCTTGTTTTGAGTTCCAGCATTTTAAAGAGTGTAGAACTCTTAGCCACTGTTGCTACTAGGACTACTCTGACCCAGAATAGTCGCACTGTCAGGGTCCCAGCTATAGGTTAATTAGCATATCATGGAATTGCCTCAGGAAGAAGGTCACTCACAGACACCCCCAATGGGCTCAGGGAAGGTGAGGCTCTTCAGCTATTTAGCTACTCTTTTAAGGATTTATATACAAAATAATTCCATACAAATCCTGTACCCTGATAACTACTGAGCTCATGGTACTTATTGCACCAGACTAATATGGTTATATATTACCTTATGGGGTAATTTTATTGAGTGTTTAGGAAAAGGGCTAATGGAATAAACTCCAGCAGGAGATCCAGAGGAAAGTACCCTAGGGCAGATATGTACAGCTATATCTGGAACAACTTGCAGCTCTATCTTCCCTTCAAAACATAATACAATATGAGTAGAGAGACAATAAGTGTACTTGGGATTAGGTATTGTTTTCTGGAAACAGCCCAAGCATAGCAGAGGTAATTAAGTTACTGTCTTTGCAATTCTACTAACCAATGACAAAACAAGGCAAGGCAAGCCATTCATGTGCTATAGAAGCACTAGTCCCATTTCCTTACATAACCTATGCCATGAAGACCTTTAATAAAAATTCTGAGTTGATAGAAAGGTTGCCATAACATCATATTAGGAAAGTAAAAGCAGGTGAAAAACACTAATTATCAGTATTGAGTACATGACTTATGTAAGAAAAACGATAATTATTACCTGTAAGTGTTATTTTCACAGTAATTCATTAATTTTTGCTAGAAATCAGAAAAATATTAATTTTACAATTAACAATATGCTAATAAGAATATGACATCAGATTTCCTCATTCTTAATTAACTTTCAGTTCGAATAGCTGTGAATATCAATTTTGAAAATTTACACATCAAATTGATTTTGATTTGATGTTAAGATTTTAAGTCAGGGAATTTTTTTGCCTGACTCTTTACATGATCAGCCAAATCACACCTGATGATCTAACAAAAGCATTGTTGAATATGCAATCCTAGTTACACAAAGCTTGAATAAACTGATAGAAAGGTCAAAGTTGGAATTCCTTTGATCATAGGTCTATTCAGTCAGGACCAATTTGGGAAGAAACTAACATCCCAAAGCCTTCTGTTTCCACAAAATCATTGAGCCATTCATTAAAGATAAATTTACCAATCTTGACAGAATAGATCTAAAGATAAATCCATCTTAGGATATAGAATTTTCCAGTCTACTCATAGTTAGCACAAGTGTGTGTGTGAGGCATATGTGGAGCTATGTGGTTGAGAAACATGCTTCCCAACTATATGGTCTCAAGTTCAATCCCTCTGTAAAACAGCTTAGATAAGTGTCTTCTACTATAGCCCCAGGCTGACCAAAACTTTGTGTGTGAGTTTGATTGATGGAAACTATGTGGAAGACCATCATGTCTATGTATATATATATATGTGTGTGTGTGTATGTGTGTCTGTGTTATTGTTTGTATTTGACCCCCACCACTGCTTGACAACCAGCGTTAGTTTGTTTACATCCTCACAACTTAGCAATTCAGCAAAAGAGACAAATAAAATAAGTACCAGGCTTAATAAAAAAAATAAGTACTGGAGTACATTTGTTTGACTAAACCCATCAAGGCAGTACTCTATCATGGCTGCATTCTCATGACTGAAACAAATAAGAGAAAAAGGCAAAAGATAGTATCATCTTCTCATAATATCTGGTGCCTCCATTAAAGACTCTTGCATAAAATGTTAAACAGTATATGTTTTGTTGTGTCTTGGGAGGGCCATTATACCAATAACAAGCACACACACTGGTTCTATTTCACTTCTTTATTTTTATTAGTCACTTGGTTAACCATTGAGCAATCGATTGTTGATTAATTCATTTGGTTAATCAAGCAGTTAGTTTTGTCAAAGTCCTTTTGTCACCATTTGCAGCTGCATCAGTATCATGCCCTTTCCAACTCCTTGTCAGTTTCAGGTCTGTCTGTCTTCTCTAAGCCCTAAATGCAGATGACATCCAATGATTAGAGAGGAGCAAAGCTGGTGGGCTCCCCTGGATGTGCAATGTCAGTGTACACGAATGACTGAGTGCTTATGTATTGAGAGAAAAGATATAAGAGGAATTAGCTGCAGTGTGCAAGAGAGAAGTTTGTGTTGGTTGGATCATGTGATGCATATGGACGAGGACAGTTGCATAAAGAAGTTCTGATTACTGAAAGTGGAGAGAAGATGCAGAAGAGGGAAACCTAGGAAGACATCAGACAAAGTATTGAAGGCTGATCACGAAACGCTGAATCTTACAAAGATGACAAATAACCGAGATACATGTCACAATGCTGTACTCAAAATGACCCACCCACCACAACAGAATTAATATTCTAAAACCTCCTTGGTAATACTTGCCTATAAGGGGTTCTTTCCTGTCAATCTTCTCCCCCACCACATTTCATCCCCTAACACCCATCACTTCTATCACCTGAGAGCAGAATAGGAACTTACTGCACCAACCTGGCTTTCTCTGTTACCGTTACTCTCCACTCGGTTACTTTCTTCCCCTGCCTACAGTCTCCATCAATCACCTTCTTTCTATGTCTTCTCTCCTCTCTTTGTGCTGCTCTCCATCATAAACTCTTCACTTTCCTCCTACCACCCTTGATGCCCTCACATATCTGCTGCAAACCCCAACCCTGAATCTCAGCTATATTTCTCTCCATCATTTGCTACAATCACCTCACCTTGCCCACTCACCCAGCCCAAACCATCTATTGTCACCACTCAAAATGTCCCTTGAGGGCATGTCCTGACACATCCCTACCATCTTCTCTCTCACTCACACTCAATTTACCTTATTCTTCAACTTATCCTCCTTTGCCATCTGGGCTACCCATGTATCTACTCTGCAGCAAGACGTCTATATATGTCTCCACTATACCTTAAATCTGTCAATTGGCACAAGGCCACACCGACTCACTCCCTTCTAGTTGAGGAATATTTGCCTTACAAGGTACTTCGTGATTCTGACAGTGCTGGTGCTATGTAAAATGTACTGGTGATGGTACCATATAAACAGCATTGATAATTCGTACCATAAAAAAACACTAGTGCTGGAGTCTGGTGATTGGTGTCATGTAAAAAAAAATCTAGGACACCCTGGCATTAGGAAGGGCATCCAGTTGTAAAAAAAAACATGCCTAAACAGACTAAGGAACTTGGTTCAGCTCCTGGCCTTTTTTTTTTTCTTGTTGTTGTTAAGCAACAAGACGGGTAAGGGTGATTAGGTGATGGTCTAAGGGTTTAGGGGCAGGAGACCCAAGACCTTGGAAAAAAAAAACTCTGGTCATCTTGTTGTAGTCGAGGGCTCTTTGTTGACGCCTGACACCACTGGGAGGTGACCCTCGAAGTCACTGGAAAAGGAGAGTTCCAGGTCCAAATTCTTGAACGGTAACTCCTGGCCTTGACAGCTTCTGTCAAATCATCCAACCCATGCCAGCATGGAAAACAGACATTAACTGATTATGATGATTTATGAAGTTGCATGGATGTGAGTGAGAATGTACATGAGAAGGGGAGGGAGAGAGAAAAAGAGTGTGTGTGAATGTATGTTCATATGTGTGTGCACGTTATTCTGCTATGTGAGCATATGGCTGTATGTTTGTCTGGTGTAGTTTGTTCCTTAAGTGCATTGAAGAGAACGTGTGTGTTTGTGTGTGCTCAGCTGCACTTGCATATGTGTCTGGTGTACAATTTATGGTGGGCGTGGTTGTTAAAATGCTTATTCTTTGTGTCTTTATCTATTGATCCTGTCTCAGTGCCCGCGTTCACATAAATAATGTTGTAAATGAAATAAAAAAAACAGAATATATGTTATTCTATATTGTTCTTTTCAAGTTCACTTTCAAAGAGCATAATTCTAATAATAATCTTTCAAAGAGCGAAATGTGTTAATGTCTACCCCATATCTGTAGTTGTCTCAGTGATGGTCATTGAAGTTTTGAGTTCATTTGCCTTACAAGACACGAAATGTATTTTGTCCAGTCAGAGCATCTATCCATGCTCCTAACACATAAGTGGGACTGATATATTTTATCGTGATCTTTTTAAATAGTACATTAGATTATTGTATACTTCATCACTATCGTCATCATTTAATGTCTATCTTGCATTCTGGCATAGACTGGGCAACAGCTCTGTGTCCATCAAGATGAACATGAGGTTCTGACAACAAAATGTATATGCATACAACTGCCCCCTTCCAAGTTAACCCTTTCAAGCCCTTCCCACCACACTCTCATCTCCCTATTATTTACCCTTCAATCACTCTGCTAACTACTTCAGTATTCTGTTACTGTAATTACATGATGTATCATCATCATCATCATCGTTTAATGTCTGCTTTCCATGCTGGCATGAGTTGGACGGTTTGACTGAGTACTGGCAAACCAGAAGGCTGCACCAGCCTCCAATCTGATCTGGCAAAGTTTCCACAGCTGGATGCTCTTCCTAATGCTAACCACTCCAAGAGTGTAGTGGGTGCTTTTTACATGCCACCAGCATGGGAGCCTGCCAGGCGGCACTGGCAACGACCATGCTTGAATGGTGCTTTTTACATGCCATTCAGGTGGCACTGGCATTGGCCACGACAATGATTATATATGGGATGTATATGATGTATGTATATGTGAAATTAGATGAGCTTAAATATAAATCTAGTGCAGACACTGACTTGAGGAAAAAGAAAGTATTGCACAGAACAAATAAAATACAAAAGCACTTCTTAAAACAAGTCTATTTATGAATGTGGTGTTGGTGTTGGAGTTAGGATGAAAATATAATTGATAACAAGATGCAAGCAAATTATGTGTGTGTGTGTGTGTAAAGGGAGATAGGGAAAGAAAGAAATAGATAGATATAGATTGTATCTATACCTATGTTTCAGAATCTACATAATTGTGTGTATATCTGTATCTTATATATATGTCCAAGCTGTGAGTGTATACTTGTGTGTACCTGTGCATTTGTTTTCTGTAATTAACTAATAACTCATGGCAATATCAAGGCATCAGCCAATTCCTTACACATTTTGAAATCCCCAGTAGAACGCAACAGGTGTGTTCCAAATATAGATTATGAGAATTAATGAAGTATTTCCAAAATAAAATTTATATGCAGAAACAGAGAGAGAGAGAGAAAGTAGATATGTGAGAATTATATGTTTCCATTTTAACAAGTGCTGAACTGTTTATAGACATATAAATATGTTTTCTCTTTATTTCACACACACATTGTTTCCTGTCTATCAATGCTACCTTTCAATTTAATATTACATTTATATTTCCAGTATTCTCTGCCATTCCACCTTTAACAGCTTATAGCGGAACAAGTGACATGATGACTGATGATGTTCTTTAAATATGTAAATAGTGTTCATAATTAAATTAGTAATCAAGGCAGTGAGCTGGCAGAATCATAATTAGCAAGCCAAGCAAAATACTTAGCGTCGTTTCTTCTGTTTCTGCGTTTTGAGTTCAGATTCCGCTGAGGTCAGCGTTGCCATTCATCCTCTCGGGATCGATAAAATAAGCACTAGTTGAGTCTTGAGGTCGATGCAAGTTGACTTACCCACTCCCCCGAAATTGCTGGCCTTGTTCCAAAGTTTGAAACCAATAATTAAATTAATACTTATTTCAGACGTGACTATGTGGGTGCAGTTATGATGGTGTGGTTAAAAAGCTTGCTATGCAACCACAGGGTTTTGTGTTCAGTTCCACAGTGTGACAACTTGGACAAGTGTTTTCTTCTACAGCTTCAGGCTGGCCAATGCCTTCTGAATGAATTTTGTTTACAGGAAATTTGTGGAAACAAGTATAAGAGTAAAAGAGTAAGAAAATACCAGTAATGATGACTTTCTGCATTTGCTATAACATAAGAGATGCCAAGTTAACTTCCAGCCTATTATTGAGGACATTTTCTTAATAAACTAAATGTACCAATTGCAATTAGCATTCTAATTTGTTTCATTACTTCCTGCAGCCTATGATACCATGCTATTCGCTCTTTTCAGCTATCTAATATTTCCTGATTATTCTGATTGATTAGTCCCTTCCACCAAAATTGCTGCCTTTGTGGACAAAATTTGAAACCATTATTATTATAATTATTATTAATTTGGTAGCGGGTTGAAGAATTGTTAGCGGGCAAGGTAAAATGCTTAGCGGCATTCCATCTGTCTTCGTGTTCTGAGTTCCAATAATGCTAGGGTCGACTTTACCTTTCATCCTTTTTGGAGTAAATAAAGTAAGTACCAATTGGGCACTGGGATCAATGTAATTGATTTATTCCCTCCCCCGAAATTTCAGACCTTGTGCTTTTATTGGAAAGAATTATCATTATCATTATTATTGGTATAGGGTGGTAAACTGGCAGAATCCGACAAAATGCTTAGCAGTATTTTGTCCATCTTTACATTCTGAGTTCAAATACCACTGTGGTTGACTTTGCCTTTCATCTTTCGAGGTCGATAATATAAATACCAGTTGAACACTGGGGTTGATGTAATCAAGTTAGTCTCTTCCTTGAAATTGCTGATCTTGTGACAAAATTTAAAGTCATTATTACTGTTATTGTTATTGTTGTTGTGGTTGTTGTTGTTACTATATCTGAAATATAGTTGCTGGAAGTGTTACTAATGTACCTGCTGTTCACTTCCCATGAATTAAGGAGATTTTTTTTAAACTTTCTTTTTAAAGTCTGGAGGACTTTGTGGAGACTCCTTGCACTGCCAAATAATGTTGTTTTCTGGATCTGCTCTATGTTCATTTTTATACCTATCTTTTCTAACACTTTTCACTTCTTTGTTCACTGTACGTGGTGTCCCAACAACAACAACAACAACAACAACTACTACTACTACTACTACTACTACTACTACTACTACTACTACTACTACTACTACTACTACTGGCTGCTTAGTGGCATTTCATTTGTCTGAGTTCAAATGCTGCCACAGTCGAATTTGCTGGGTTGTTTAAGGATGATTAATGAAACACCCATTGCTTTTAAGGTTGAATTATTCAAACCACAGAGAATTCCTCTCAAACCATGGCTATGATGCTTCCCCATTACTTCTGTTTGTGGTCAGAGATGCATGTATCATCAGTACTAAGGGACATGCTCAACTGGTTAAGACAAACAACTGACAAATCTGCAGTACTGAGCAGAATATTTGCTATAGCCCATCCCTTACATTCAGACAAAACACGTACATGATAACATTTCCAACCAGTTAAGGTCAGAAACCATGAGAGCCACTGCTTAGTATTGCACCAGTGCTTAATATTATTAATATTATTATCAACATCATCATGGCCTAGTGGTTAGGGTGAATTATCATGACCTAGTGGTTAGGATCTCATGATCATGAGTTCAATTTCTATACTGGGTGGTGTGTTATATTCTTGAGCAAAATACTTTACTTCACATTACTCTGTGATCTTTTTGACAATTGACATGTGGTACACCAATGTACCTGTCCAGGCAATGTCGACTTGATGGAGGGAGTGAGCTAATGTATGGCACATGCATTTAATCATTATAAACAAATCATTTCTGCAGGTCGTTTGCCAAAAGTTGAATGCTCATACATTGTCTTTGATGTGAGAGTCTATCATTATCATGGCAGGCAGCTGGCAGAATCATTACTTCCAATCGTATGTTCGAATTTCAAGTGCTACTGGGGCTGACTTTGTCTTTCATCCCTTTAGGGTCAATAAAGTAATTAGCAATTGTGCACCAAAATTGTTGGCCACATGTTAAAATTTGAAACCATTATTATTATTATTATTATTATTATTATTATTATTATTGAGTGAGAGAGCAGTGCTTGCCATCAAAATGACGCTGGTGTACAAATATATGAAGCCCAATATACTCATCATGACTGCCTGTCTGATAAGGGTAGACTAGGCACATGCAGCACAATGATATGTGCATGACATGGTGATCTCATATCAAAATAAGCAGTGCATGATCTTGCAAGTGGGGCCCAGTTAGAATTTTCTTCAGGTTCAGTAGCCCATTCCGCTCAAAAGGTGTCTGAATGTTGACTGAAAAAAACAACCTGGTTACCAGAGGTGAATTATTCAAACTCCAAAGAATTCCCTTCAATGCATGGCTATAATTCTCCCTCACTACTTCTGCTTGTGATCAGAGATGCACATACCATCAGACACTAAGGGACATGCTCAACTGGTTCAGGTCAAAAGATCGACAAGCAAATCTGTGGTATTGAGCAGAACATTTGTTGTAGCCCATCTTTTACACCAAGACAAAACATGTACATGATAACACTTCCAGTCAGTTAAGATGAAAAGCCATGAGAGTCAGTGACCAATATTACACCAGGAAAGTTATTATTATTAAGGTGGTGGGCTAGCAGAATCGTTAGCACATCTGACAAAATGCTTATTGGTATTTCACCCGTTGCTACAATCTGAGTTCAAATTCTGCTGAGGTTGACTTTGCCTTTCATCCTTTTGGGATCAATAAATTAAGTACCAGTTACGTACAGGAGTCGATCTAATTGACTGACTCCTCCTCCTAAATTTCAGGCCTCTGGCCTATAGTAGAAAGGATTATTATTATCATCATCATCATCATCATTATTATTATTAGTAGTAGTAGTAGTATACATTTTGTTTTGAAGTTGGGCAAGGAAAAGAATTATTTTTTCTTTTAAATCTAAGAAATTTTAATTGAATGATTTTTCATGTGGATATTTTCACTTCAAAGGAATATAAATTTTTCTGGCATATTTATCTCAGTATCTCAATATCAGCATTTTTTTTCCCATACGAAAATCTTGTTTTCAATTAAAACTTAGATTAAACTTATTACTCACCTCATTCTCATGATTTTTCTCCTTATAAATTCTTATGTGACTTGGTTAATTAGGAAACATTTGTTTCAGTTTTAATGAATATTCACAACATTAAAATCTGCTTTGGTTTAATGACCTGGCATTGTTGACCCTTAAAGCTCCCTGTTTCCTCTCATTCAATTTCTTAGAAATTACCTATGCCATGGTACCACTATGCTGGTACCACTTAGAAGAGATCTGAATCAGATATTTGGTATTCAAATACCAAGGGGTATTTGAATATATATTATCAAAACTTATAATGCATGTTGAATTTGCTGATTATAACATTTAGCTTAGTAATCTCCTTCCTGAGTTGACTTATGTCAGGGAGTTCAAGCTGAGTGCCTGATCTTGGACAGCTAGCAGCACTTTCCTATATATTCGCATGTCTCTATCATGCATCCAATTCTATCATTAATAAATCATAAAAGCACTTTTGTATAAGAACATACTTACATTCTATTTAATTTCTTCATTTTCTTATTCAATTCTTTCTTCTTTTTTTATTCTATAAGCTGTATTAACCCTGTATCATTATATTCATCCAAGATGTTGGGGGTTAAGTGGTAACAGTGTAAGCAGTAACTATCTAATCCAGTGATTGATGTAACATATTAGAGCAAAACTAAATTTTCTTTGTACAGGATATCAGATTCTTTACATTTGCAACACAGTCCTTTATATTTATCAAACACATTTTTGTTTTTAAATTTATAATTTCCATATTGTATGTTGCATTATATCAAGAGCAAAGATTGCTGTAGACTGCCATAATCTTCCTAGAAGATCAATATTAATATACACTTTCATACTGTGGTTTTGATAATGAAAGCGACAATAGTCATGCAAATTAGCTTGTCCAAATTGCATTACCATTTATATCTCATAGGTACAGGCATGGCTGTGTGGTTAAGAAGTTTGCTTCCCAACCATGTAGTTTCAGGTTCAATCACACCACATGACACCTTGAGTGTCTCCAATATATCTATGGACTGACCAAAGACTTGTAGGTGGATTTGAGAGACAGAAACTGAAAGAAGTCCATCATTATGTTTGTGTGTGTGTCTGTGTGTGTGTGCGTGTGTCTGTGTATATGTGTACATGTTTTTTGTGTGTATGTGTGTGTACTCTTGTCTTCATATTATGTAGTGATTGTAAATGAAATCATCATCATCATATCAGCAGTGTTGTTTGCTTTTAGTCCTCCGTGGAAATATTTGGCTGAGAGAAATGCAACCTTAAATGGAAACAGGTGGGCATTGGTGACAGGAAGGGCATCTGGCTGTAGAAAATCTTCCTCAATATATTTTGTCTGACCCTTACAAGCAGGGAAATGTCTGTAATAAATGATGATGAAGATGATCTGAACTTACCTTTGGAGTGGCTGTGTGATAAGTAGCTTGCTTACCAACCACATGGTTCTGGGTTCAGTCCCACTGTGTGGCACCTTAGGCAACTGTTTTCTACTATAGCCTCAGGCTGATCAAAGCCTTGTGAGTGGATTTAGTAGACGGAAACTGAAAGAAGCCTGTCGTATATATGTATATATATATATATATATATGCGTATGCATGTATATATGTTTGTGTGTCTATGTTTGTCCCCCAACATCGCTTGACAACCGATGCTGGTGTGTTTACATCCCTGTAACTTAGCGGTTCAGCAAAAGAGACCGAAAGAAAAAGAACTAGGCTTACAAAGAATAAGTCCTGGGGTCGATTCCTTCGACTAAAGGCGGTGCTCCAGCATGGCTGCAGTCAAATGACTGAAACAAGTAAAAGAGTAAAGAGTACTAGTATATTGTCATCATTATCATTTATGTATTCCTATTGATGTGGATTGATGTTGATAGCTCCATAAAGAAGTTCTAATCCCTCAAAGTGGCTGAATCTCGTGGAAGAGGGAGACCCAGGAGTATGTGGGATGAAGTACTGAAAAATGACCTTAGTACACTAAACCATATAGAGGAGATGACAAAGGACTGAGAGTTCTGCCAACCTGGTGTACTCAAGAAGACCCATTCTCCACAGCTTAAGTGTTAATGCCACTCCCCCTGCTGAAGAGGATTGACCAGCAAGAGCCCTTTCCTGTTGTTACACAAAAGCGCTCAGCATACTGTAAAGTGGTCGGCATAGGGAAGAGCATCCAGCCAGAGGAACCAAGTCAAATCAGACTGGAATATGGTGCAGCTCTCCTGCTTGCCAGTTACAGCTGAACTGTTCAACCCTTGCCAACATGGAAAACAAACGTTAAAGGAGGAGGAGGAGGAGGAGAGGATGATGATGACGATGATGACGATGATGACGATGACGATGATGATGACGATGATTATTATTATTATATTATTATTATTATTATTATTATTATTATTATTATTATTATTATTATTATTATTATGGGGTTATGGATTAGCACATTAGACAGAATGCCTTGCATTATTACTTCCAGCTCTTTACATTTTGATCTCAATTCCCATTAAAGGCCAAGTTTGTTTTTTATTTTTCTGGGTTGATAAAATAATATATCAGCCAAGTATGAGGGGCAATAGTATTGACTACTTTACGTCATCTCAAAACTACTGGCCTTGTGCCCAGCCTGGCAAAATCATTAGCACACTGGTCAAAATGCTTAACAGCATGTCACCTGTCAGAGTTAAATTGTTGCCATGGTGACCTTTGTCTTTTATTTGTCTGGGGTTAATAAAATAAGTATCAGTTGAGCACTGGGAACAATGTAATCAAATACCCCCTCCCACAAAAGTTTAGGCTTTTTGCCTATATTACAAAGAATTATTGTTATTGAGTGAGAGAGCAGTACATGCCATCAAGATGGCTCAGAAGTACAAATGTACAAAGCCCAGTATACCCATCATGACTACCTGTCCGATAAGGGTACACCAGGCACATGCATCACAAACATATGTGCATGATATGATGACCTCATATCAAGATAAACAGCACATGACCTTGCAGGTGGGGGTCCAGGTAGAAATTTCTTCAGGTCAAGTAGCCCATCTTGCTCAAGAGGTCCCTGA